>NC_048595.1:279931874-279996874 GCF_003668045.3 Cricetulus griseus | reverse complement strand
CAAAAGTAAAAATTTTAAAGACACATTTTTGCTTTAGCCTGAGGTGCCTATTAAGACAAAGGATTCAGAATGATTTCAAAAGTTCATGCAAAGTGGGTAAAGTGGTGTGCACCTGTAATCCCAGCATTTAGGGAAGGAGACAGGGGGATGTGGAGCTCAAGGTCGCCTTTGACACGTAGGGAGTTGAAGGTTATCCTGGGTTAACTGAGTTCCTGTCTTAAAAACCAAAACGCAGGAAAAGGTGGAGAAGGGGAAGGAAGAAGAAGAGAAGGAGGAAGGGGAGGAGAGGGAGGAAAAGGGAGAGGAGGAGGGGGTAGTTTATGTAAAAGTGCTCACCACATTCTCTATGTATTTGTTGAAGTGCAGTTTTTCTCACTAGAATAGTCAAGTGATCTTTGGCTTTCATATCCATTCTTTCTAAAGTGAAGCTGTCTTGTGGAATGCCTGCCCATTTCCTATACGCTACTGTGAGTTATGAGCTCTTAGGAGAAAATGCCTACCAAAGTGAACAGAAATTATTATTGCTACTTTATCCCTCTTGGGTTCTGCGGAAGCTTTGCATTGAGACATCTTACATGCATCGCTTTGATCTATGCCTTATTTATTTCCACATCAGCATGAGTGTTTCTGGCTCAGGGCTGCCTTGGCAGGCAGATGTTGCTGTGTCAAGCAGCGAGGACCCTGGCATTTGCCTTTCTGTGTCAGTGTGCTGACTTACCTTTGAAGGCTGAGAAATGATCCAAGTGGGGGTGGGGAAGACAGGGAGAAGAGTTACTTTTCTCCTCCTATCTCCTAGTCCAATTACCTAATAAAGATTTATCATGCCTTTTGTCCGAGGAGTCCTGTGACCTAAGTTTGCTCTTTGCCTCTGTTCGGATATCACAACCTATTTAAATGCATTCAGCTTTCCCTAATGAAACCCACATGTCTTCAATCAATACGGCCATTGTTTAGCTTTCTTTTCTTTTTCCACAGGGCCTTTTGCCTGCTCTGTTTTGTTTGCATACTTGTTTGTAGGAAATATGGCTCTTTATCTGGACTCTTCCTTTAACTCTCCTCCTCCCTCTGAGGTCTTTTCCTTGCCATTTCTTTTAATGGTCATCAGTTTGTTGGTATGAAGCTATTAAATGATCTTTAATGGACTGACCTAGAAGGGATTCACTTATTCACGTTTCCTTCCTTCCTTCCTTCCTTCCTTCCTTCCTTCCTTCCTCTCTCTCTCTCTCTCTCTCTCTCTCTCTCTCTCTTTCTTTCTTTCTTTCTTTCTCTCTTTCCTTCTTTTTTCTTTTTTTTTGGTTAATGGTTTGTTCTAGATAAAGAAATTAAAAGTGGAAAATCCAATGTTTAATCTTCGTAAATAAACAGAACATGAAAAGTGCCCTGGATAAACTTCAGTATCTCAGCCTATTTTGAATATCTCCATGCTATCACACCATTAAGCAAGACCAAGGCCCCCAAATCACAGCAAGACCCTGTTTGGTGACTTTCTGCTTTGTATGAATCCAAAGCCTCTCAGAAGGTTACCTGATGCACAGCCAGGCCATTCTTGCAAGGGACGTTTGTTTACATATCTCAAAATCCAGGACTTCAAAACAGAAAGCTACCAAAGTGTCAGAGACAGTGCAAATGGATTTTTATCTCCTTGAGTGGGTTTTTCCCTGTCTCCCCAAAAGCTTTCAGTAGCTCTACAGCAGATGTGGATGAAGAGCTGGCACAGTGGCACCTCCTCTGATTGTTCCAGGGATCCGTCCCTTTTCTGAGCTATCGTGTGAGAGTGGACAGACTGTGTTAGAAGGGGGAACTAGGCCATGGATGGCAATGATGAGATACTGGGCTCTATTTAAAGGCTAAAATGTCAGTTAGTGATCATCTCACTCACCAAATTCTCCTGGACCAAACGGGACTTAAACAGGGTGGAACAAATGAAAGCCTGGTCTTGATGCTTAGCTCTCCTCATGACCCCACTCTCCTCTTCCCATCTCTCTCCTTGACTTTCTTGTGGCCTCTTGCCATGGTTTTTCTAAGTTCAGCCACTCACTAGAGTCCCAGCCATTGCCTTCTTCCCACACACCGTCTTTTCTTGAGCTCTTATTAAAATCATATCCTGACTGTTACAAAACCAAACAGATTTTTTTTTTCTGTAGTGAATGCTCTATTGTTACCATTCTGGACTTCATGTGAGGAGAGCTGGAATCCAGTCCCCACCAGCAGCGTGCAAGGTCACCAGACAATTTGCAGGATGTCAAAACCCCAGCCTCAGTCTGACCCTCATGGCCACACCCCACAGGGAAGCAGTGAAGCACAGGGATGAGCACAGATACCCTGCTTCTCCCACTTGAGAGGCGGCATCATTCCCCTGCAGCCCACACAGGTTCCTGGAAGACACAGCATTCTGCTCTGTTCCCTGTGTCATGCTGATGTTTTCCTGTCTCCCTTATTCCTCCCTTGGACTCTTGTCTTGGGAAACACCTCCTCTTCCCTGTCTAGAATTATTTGCCTCTCACTTCTGCAAGTCACTTCACATCCGATGATCACGTGTTTCCCGTGGCTGGCCTTTTTTGGCCTTCCACTTCTTTGCTTTCTTTGCGTTGGGGAAGTGAGAAGAGAGTGGTCGCAGATGGGAAGCTGAGGGTGGTTTCATGGTGCCAAACGCCCCACAAGAGGGGAGCTCTGTGTTGAAAGTTAAGAGGGTTCCCGGGAGAGGGTTCCGGAGAGTTTGCCTGTGGCTGGGGACAAGTCTCCAGGCTAGTTTGCAGACTGGAATCAGACTTGGGAAACTTTACCAGATGTTCCATAGCCTCTGCCTCAGACAGAGACGAGCATTAGATGGTACTTGAAGCCAAGGTTCTCTCTCTCTCTCTCTCTCTCTCTCTCTCTCTCTCTCTCTCTCTCTCTCTCTCACACACACACACACACACACACACACACACACACACTCACAGTCATATATGTAAGCATGCATATGGACGCCAAAGGTTGCTATTGAGTGTCTTTCTCAATCACTGAACCAGAAGCTCACCAACTCAGCAAGACCTACCAACCAACAAGCTCCAGGGTCTTCGCACTTGTGTACTAAGTGCTCTACCAGCTGAGCTAGTTCTCCAGCTCCCAGGGCCAAGCCATCCTCACTCTGTCCTTCTTTCTAGCAAATCCCTCACAATCTCTCCTGTGACTGCGGCACATGAGGAAACGGGGTGCTCTGAGGATTGTCAGAGATGCATGGACATCTAAGAACTAGCAGAGCTGAGGTGACACATCATTTTCACCCTGGGTTAACTAATGGACAGCACTGCTGCAGTGGCTGCCACTCCTGAGCTATACACAGATCTCAGCCGCCTTCATAGAAAGCGGGTTGTGTGTGGAAAAATTGATTGGGGGGTGTGTTTTCTTTAATGAAAAGCAAAAAGCTCCATTCTCATGGCTTAGTCCCACTACCAGAAGGATGCCCAACCTTTTACCTTCTTTAAACTACGCTATCATCTACAAAGGCTGCTCCCAGAGCATGGACATCAAACTCAAAACAAACAAACAAACCTCATAAAGTTTTAAGTTCTTTTATAATGTTGTGTTCAGCTGTATTTATAGCTGTCCTGGGCTGCATGGAGCCCACAGACCACAGCTGGGACACTCCTAGAAGAGCTATCCTGGGCACTGTGCTAACAAAGATGCTCAGGCCTTGCTGTGACCTGGAAGAAGAGGGTGGTGGGTGTGGCGTGGGAAAGAAGAGTGGCTGTAAGACTTGGGGGCCTTTGGGCCTTACAGCTTCTAGAACAAGAGAAAGAAGGAAAGCCTTGTGTGCTGAAGCAGATGAGTCTAAGTGTATCTCTGCTGGCCCATCTCTCTTGGGTATTTTGGTCCCTCCTGGTCCTGATTATCCTTGTAAACTCAATAGAAGAGAAGAGAGAAACTAGGGAGAAATGCCTCAAGAAAGAAGGGAGAAAATTGCTCTTGGCTCACTGGAGGAGGGAGAGTGTCCCGAGACTCTCTCTGATTTTGAAAGAGTGTCTGCCTCCTGTGACAGTCCCTCAAGTTGATACAGCATAACTGAGAACGCTTGTATGTGGATTAAATGTGGTAACACAGACAGAAGACTTGGAATATTGTCCTGGCTCCATAGCTGTCTGTTGTCATTAAATTGCATGCAGGGCAGTCTCCATATTTCCCTCCAGGAAGAGCTTCTCCTGTGGTGGCTCAATGCTGTATGTTCCTGAGGATTCCATGTTGCCCCTGAGCGTGTCAGAACTCCTCCCCTCTGATATGAAGATAGAACTCGTGACTACTCAGGTGATAGTGTCACCACAAGATCTGAGCACAACCAGCCTAGAAGGAATCTCAACAGTCGTCTTCTAGCTTCTGTATTGAATCCAAATCACAGAGCCGAGCGAAGGTGAGGGAGGAAAGGCAGTGCTCTGCGATGGTGGTGTGGCTGACGGACATGGGCATCATTTACCATCCACAACAGCAAACCTGCAGAGTCAGTGTAGGAGCCCTCAACGGATGAGCAGTGATGGGAAACGTGCTGTAGACACAAAAGAGTACTACTCAGCCGGAAAGAACAACATCACATCATTTGCAGGAACATGGTAGAATTGGAGATCACCATGCTAAGCAAAATAAGCCAGTGCCACAAAGATAAGTCTCCTACATGAAAGGGGAGAGCGGGGAAGGGCAGGGGGAAAGAGTGATGGAGGAGGGATATGATGGAAACCCATTACATGCATGTGTGGGAATGTCATAATGAACCCATTTTGCTTTGTATAATTAATCCACACTGTAACAGGAAGGGAAGGGAAGAGAAGAGACGTCTTGAAAAAAAAAAAACAGTAGAAGATGAGTGTTGTAAGGACTTCCTGCTTCATATTCATGCCCTTTGACCTCCCCAACCTGCCTTTCCTTCTGGTATCATCTTGGGCTGTACCCAGGAATAATCCAGGCCTTGTTCTTTAAGCTCCTGAGTTCCGTCTTCCCAGGGAGAAGTGCAGAAAGGGCTGTAGGAGTTTATCTCATTCTGGAGATGGAATCTTGCAGGAATGCCTGGTGTATGGGACCACTTGGCAGTGTTTACATTTTCATAGAGAAAAGCATTAACTGAGATTATGGGAGAATGCAGTGCGTATTTTAGCTTGCAGGCCCTTTCATTCTCCAATAGTGTCTCAGAAAACGGGAGCTAGGGTGTAGGGAATTGATGACTCAGCGAGAGCCATCTCCTCCATGCGTGTTAGGATTTTAAACATGACAACCAGAGGTAGAGAGTCCACCCTCCCCACAGAGCTTGTTCCTAACTGCTGGATAATCTTCATGTTTTCTCTCATAGCTAAGCTAAACTGTGGGTGCTGTTCCTCAGTGGAAACAGAATCAACTGGCAACTGCTCCTGACACAGAGCAAAGAACTCCCAGAGAGGGTAGCTCACTGGAGCAGCCACCACAGCACAGCTCTGCAATCCTCCTTCTGGGATTTGGCTGGGGCCACGCACTTCGGAGAAGCCAGGGCCATCAAACCTACACCTGTTTTATGTCACTGCTGCATATGTGACAAATCCTGTCTTTAACATGGGTGAGTGTCAGAACATTGTGACTAGGAGCCTGAGCAAAAGGTCCACATGTGAACCCTGTGTCACTCACAGCCCTTTACACTTTCCAATGGAGCCAACAAAGTCACTGCCATGTGGACACAAAGGCCATGCCTGCACTTGAAATGAACTATTTATCCACTTACTAAAGCGGGATGGTTATTCTCATGGGCAGGGCTAACACACAGAACTTCTGGGTCCAAACTCTAAATAGTCCCATTGTATTATCCAGTGTTTTCCAGAGCATGAGTCTTCCCCAGCTTTGTGAAAATACAAAGATGGGTTTAATTTCAGAATGGATTCTGGAATATCTCTTCACAGTGTGTGCAATACACATCTAATCTAAAATGTCTTGCCAATACAACAAAAACCATGTGTCTAAATGCACTGTCTTCTTATTGGGATGACTTGTCAGGTTTTCTTCTTTAATCTCTGTGTTACCCACTTCTTTTCAAGGTAAATCCTTGGAGAGGAAGTGGTTCCAGTCAAAACCAGCATTCCCTGAGCATCTGAACCAAGGAGCTGATGGGATTTACTCAAGGGTGCTGCTATCTCCATTGTATGTATAAGTAAGGGAAGAGAGGCGCAGAGAAGACCAAGAGTTTAGCCAAGCTCAGTTAGCAAGGCGCACACAAAGCAAAGCATAGATCCAGGCAGTTTTTTGTGTGAGCCTAGAGCCTTCAGCCAAAACATGGTATCACATTTTAGCTCACAGACACGTGTTGGCTATGGTTAGCTCTGGGAAGCCAGGATATTTGATGGTAATTAAACACATGGTTTTGTTTGTTTGTTTGTTTGTTTGTTTGTTTTAAACAATAGTAAATGCACTATGGAGTCTTAAACACACATACAGCTTCAGAGAAAGTTCCAGCATGTAGAGGATTGCCACAGGTTGCACCCTAAAGTCCCTGGGGCTTTTATGCCTACTCTCCTCTAAAGTCTAGCATGGATAGCTGGAGGAAATAGAGATGTCCTGAGATTGTGTGCTAAAGGGCCTCATCTGTCTGCTGGTGAAACCATAAACAGGGTGAAGGTATAAAGATGAGCTCCTTCTGTCACTCACAGAAGAAAAAACTGGCCTGTTAATGTTAAGAAATGCAACTGGGGGTGGGATGGAGAGATGGCTTAGTGGTTAATAGCATTTGATACTCTGACAGAGGACCTAAGTTTAATTCCTGGAGTCTGTAACTCCAGTCACAGGGGATCCCTTTTCTGGCCTTCTCCAACAGTGCACACACATGTTGCATATGCATGCATTCAAAACATCCATACCCATGAAAATAGATAGAGAGATAGATTTTTTAAAAAAATTTAAAAAGAAGTGAGATTTCATTCCACCTACTCCTTCAGGTCCCCTGCAAGGAAGCTGATGGTCAAGTCAGATGCTAGACACTGACATTACAATCCCTTGCATTGCTCTGTTTGTTTCTCTTAGACCTCTGCTCTACCTACTATCCCCCAGGAGGGTCACTCTCACCTGCGTGTCATCACACATTGCTATCACTGTACCAGAAGTAGGCCTGGTTCTGTCACTGGTCAATGACTCCACCAACTCCTGCTCTCCCTAGGGTCTTGGTGTCCCACTCTGGGTAAGCTGCCCTTCCTGTTCCTAATATTCTGAGCTGCAGGGAATGAAGATGTCCTGAGATTATGTGCTTAAGGGCCTCATCTGTTTGCTGACGAAACTATAAACAGGGTGAAGGTAAAGATGAGCTTCTTCAGTCACTCACAGAAGAAAAACTGTGACCTGTGTTAGACTGAAGGAGTCTTTCCCATCTTGTTACTGTTCCTGTCTGATAAATACTAGGAAGGTGCTAGTATGTTGTAGTTCAAAGAGAAGGTGATAAACAAGTTACCCTTCGGCTGAGAACTTAATTAGCAGAAGTTATTAGCATAACATGTTGGTAGCATGGTGGGGTCCTGAAGGGAGAGAAGAGAACTCCCATCTTGGGAACAGAAGGAATTTCTTGCTCTTATAGTGTTTTCTCCTGGGGCCTGGGGTTGGGGAGGAGCTTCCAGACATATGTCTTAGTCTGTGTGTTGGGAGGTCTCTGGATGGGGTTCGGTCCGTTTCTTTATTAGACAATCCGACAAAGAATCACAGCTTCCTTCACAGAGTTAAACAAATGCAGCATGAACAAAAGCAACCCATCTTTACATCATCAAACAAATGTTCCACAGCATAAACAAAAGTCACACATCTTAAAATAATGTTCCCCAACACCCAGTCTTACGTCTTCTACCAGAAACTCACCTCACTGTAATGATTTAGGTGTGTTGAAAATAAAATGATACAACAATATATATTGTGAAAATTATATATAATCAAAGGGACATATCAGTGTTCTGAAAATCACTAAATGAAGTGACCTTCTAAAGAAGGAAAACTATCAGAGACAGATAAAAGTTTTAGTATTATTATCAAAGGGTCGGTCTGCCAAGAAGACGTAACAGTTTACTGCAGTTGAGTTTCCAAGTGTCTTAAGTTTCTTCTAACCTGTATTATTGATTTCTAGTTTGCTTCCAAGTTCAGATATTTTTGGTTCATCAAGTTTTGTTTTTGTTTTGGGGTGTGTGTGTGTGTGTCCTAGGATACAATCTATCTTGTTATATGTGCGGTAGGAACTTGTAAAGAATGTACATATTATTGCTGTTACCTGGAACTGCTGTGGCCCAGTAAGTTCAGACTCCTACTCAGTTTTGCCCGCCATCACCCTGGTGTGGGATTGGGATGGGAGTGAGGTGAGAGAGAGAGAGAGGTTGGTACATTAGTGCAGTGAAGATAGAAATCTCTTCATCCAGGTGGGGTTGTGCTGTTTGGAATAGAAACAGGCTTCACTGGGCTGCACTTTTCAACGCTACTGACAGAAGGATTTTTATAGAAATTTCCCGTGTCTGTGCATTGCTTGTTTCTTCAGTTCTATACCTGGAATAGAAGAGTCAAAAGGCCCTGTGCACCAGCACTGCCATTATTGGGGTCTCTTCCTGATTCACTGTGTTCTCTGCCTCTCGAGTTGGTCTTAACAGCATGTTAAATGACACTTGCCGACCTTGCCATCATCTGCTCAATTGCCCACTTCTTTCTTCCTTTTTCCAGTTCCCCAAATCAGGCAGAACAATGATTTGGAGAAACCAGTGAAGCTGTGATGTTGCTTGAGTTACTGTGAGTTTGTTAAACTCTGTCTCTTCATTCTTCCTACATTCCACTTCCAGAAAGTGGGCCCTGCTTAAGCCTCCCACGTTTATCTGGGGTGATTTGCTTTTGGAGTGTGTCCTGGGTCCAGAATGCCAAATACCTTTGGGAACTTCAGTCCGGACACAGACTAAGGATCAAGTTCAGGTTACCTAGATAAAATAGGCATAACTTTCAAGAATCAAGAGTTGGATATGAATGGCTTCAACAAGAAGAGCCTGCTTTAGTTGCTAGGGCTACTTTCATGAAGTGCCACAGACAGAGTTACTTGAGCAACAGAACATTTTTGTTCATGGTTGTGGAGACTATCAGTCTTAGAGTAAGATGTGGGCAAATGTGGGCACTTTCAGGATTAGTTTCTACCGAGACCTCTCTCCTTGGGTTGGACATAGTTAACCTTCTTCTGGTGTCTCATATGGTTTTGACATCTGAATGTCAAGGTGGCCTGCAACTTGGCCTGCAACACTTCTCAAATGGACACAATAAAAGGTGGAGGAACAAGGGGAGACTGAGGCTCTGTGGAGACTTCAGGATGAGCCAGGCTAGCAGAGGGTACTCCATGATTTCTCTGTGTAGTTTTTCCATGTCATACAAGTAGGATGTGTGATTCCTGCTTCTCTCTCTGGGGATCTCGGCCTTGCCTAATTCACCTGCTTTTTTTCTTAACATAGGAACAACACTAGGGAGATGTTCCTAGTCACTATTCATGTGTTGAATCTATTTTTATTCAGATATAATATACATAAAGTGCATAAAATGCACCCATCTAAAGAGTGCTAATTTTTGAATATGCAGTTTTAGCTCAGTCAAACATGTTGCATTCCCAGCTTTCTAGCTGTGCTTCTTCATCTTTCCAATCAATCCTTGCTGCTCTTCCTGGAGGCAATGGCTCTAGACCTCTGTTATTGACCTTTATATAAAAGAAAGCACCACAATAGTATCCTTTGTTGTCTATCTTCTATTACTTCTGTTACATAAGGTCTGTGAGATTCAGCCATGTTATCAACAGTATAGGTACATGCTGCTTTCATTACCAAGGGGTATTCTAATGAACAGACACAGCACATGTCATTTATCTATGCTTTTTTTGACAGACATGTGAGATGTTTTCAACTTGGGGATATTATGAAGAAATATGCTGTGAACAGTCTTTAATTTGTCCTTTGGCAGATCTATATACAAACAGCTCTATGAGCTATTGCTCATTAATATGAAAACTACCAATCAAGCTAAAGTTGATAAACAGCTATGAATGAGTGTAGGTCACTTGTTTCTTTGCCAGATTATTTTTTAACATTGATTCTATGGACTCCAGTCATGCCTACACAGATATGGAATATCTAATTATATTATGGAATTAATTGAAGGTATAATTTTGAAAAGAAGTCCCTACTTAAAAATGAATTGATTGACAACTCACATTAGCTGTGAGATGCACTGTGGTGGGTGCTATCCAAATCAAAATAGCTCTGTTTTCTGACCTTGCCATGGCTTCTTTGAAAGGGTCCTGTTCTGGGAACTGGGTCCCTGGTGTGGTGAGACTCTTTAAGAGGTGGCCCAGGGGGAGATAAGTGGTCTCAGGGGAAATGGCCCTCAAGAGAGATTACCATAGTTCTTCTTAGATTCTAGTTACTTCCCACAAGAATATGTTGTAATAAAAAGGGCAAAGCTTGACCCTAACTCCCTCTGGCTTCATGTTCCACTTTATGATTTTTCTCCAGCCCTCCTGTATTGTTTGCCCCAGAGCCAGATGTGGTCAATGCCTGCAATCTTAGAACTCAGAAGATGGAGGCAAAAGGATCAGAGTTCAAGACCAGTCTTAGCTAAAAAGGAGTTCTAGTCCAGCCTGGGCGACGTGAGACCCTATCTCAAAACAAACAAACAGACAAATAAACCAAAATCCAGTGAAACAAACAGAGCCAAACTGAGAACCGTGCTCACTTTCAGCCTCTAAAACTAAGTAATTTTTTCTTTATAAATCATCTTTATAAATAATTTCTTTATATGATCTTTTCTTTATAAAGCATCTAGCTATGGGTATTTTGTTATAGATGCAGGAAGTGGGCCTAAACATTTTGATGAGATGTCACAAGTCACAATAAGACAGCTTTGTTGCCAAAATACAAAATGCCTACAATAGCCTGAAGCAGACAAGTTTCCCTCTTTACATGCCTCCCTCAGCACAGCATTGACAATCTTGAGACTGTCACTTAAGAATCACAGAATCAATAGCATCACTGGCCTCCTGTGATCTTCATCAGGCCATTTTATTCCCTAAAATCCCCAAATCACTGAAGTCAAACAAAGCCTGTTGTTTCCAAAGCTTCCTGGCCTATTGCTTCTGACTATGAGTAGCCATGCCTCTTTATCTGGTACCCCGATGTATGATCATATTTCCTAGGTACTATAACAACAGAGAGAATGGAAAGCACTTGTCAACCTGTATGCCTCAAGTGACGTTTCATAAGCCACCCCAAACTTTTCTGGAAGGGTGTGAGTTCCGTTCTTCTCCAAGGCTCTGAGCACCAAATCTTCCCTTCCAGGATGCCCCTTTTCTACAATTACCCACATTAGTTAAGTACTTTCCACAAATAGTCACAGTACAATAAACAATTACTTCCTTTTTGGCCCAACATGCCTAACGATAAGGCCTGGGGTAGACATGCAGAATGGCCACCTCAGAGAACATGAAAGAATGGAATGCCATTGGCTGAGAAACAGCAAAAACCACTGCAGTCTTGTGTGGATCCAAGACATTACCCAAAGCCAAAAAACAAAGATGTGTAGATGCTCCCAGAAGTGAACGGTGGACATGTTGGACAAGGCTGTCCCCACCCCCCCTTCTTTAACAGAACACTAGACCTTTGCCTCAGTACCATTTGCAAAAAGTAGAGCTGTGTTCTTCTCCTGCAGCAAACACTCTACTTCATCTCCTTTCATGCTGTCTTACCTTCTTTTCTATTGCTGCGATAAAACACCACAACCAAGGCAATGTACAAAAGGAAGGGTTTATTTGGGGCTTATGGTTTCAGAGGGATAGTAGTCCATCCCCATTATGGCACAGTGCATGGCAGGCAGGCAGGCAGACGTTTACACTGGAGCAGCAGCTGAGAACTCAACATCTCAGCCCACAAGCAGGAAGCAGAGAGAGCTAATTCAAACCACAAAGCCTGGCCCCAGTGTCATACTTCCTATATCAGGGACACACTTCCTAATGCTGCCCAAACAGTTCCACAAACTGGGAACCAAATACTCTACCAGATGAACCTATGGGGGCCATTCTCATTCAAACCACCACACATACTTAAGCCATATTTAAAAAGAAAGAATTGCAGCTATCAATTATAGTTTCTGACAAGCCCAAGATAGCCGTGGGAAGTATCTGAAGCAGATACAGTTCCTGCTGGGAAAGAACGTCTCCACACTTTATAGTGTATCTGCCTAAACTTAGGATATCACTTCTCTTCATAGTGAACATCAGTCTGCCAAGAGACCCTTGTTGACTGCCATGATGAATTCTGGTACTCTGGGAAGCTGTAGCTGCCGTGTAGCCACCAGTGACCAGTGGGAAATTCACTCCAGCAGTCGCTCTGGTGTCCTGGCCTGATCCCAGGTACAGTGAAATAAATATGTTGTTGGATTTCTTTTTGTCTTTCTCTTCTGCATCCATGCTCCATCAGTGTGTTTAGGATTTTGGAGCAGTTTCAAACTCTCAGGAATCAGTATAGAGTTACTGCAATGACTGTGAGGTTTGAAACTGACCAGGCCTTTGTTTGGTGGGGCAAGCCTCCTGTCACCATTTCAAACTCCATCCCATCCTCACCCCCTTCACTATCTGTGATTCCAGTCAATTCAATTTCAGTTGCCTGCAGTCAACCACAGTCTGGAAGCATTGAGTAGAAAACTTCAAGAAACAAAAAAAATTATGTTTTAAGTTGTACATGTTTCTGAAATGTTGGGCTGTCGTCCCCCGTCTATCATTGTAAGTAAACTCTCCATTTGTTCAACATATCCATGCAGCATAAACCACCCATCCACTAGTCACTTAGTGGCCAGCTCAGCTATTAATGGACTATTGTAGTAGAGCAGTGCTTGCATTCTGTGGCCTTTGTTTTAGTAATAATAATCTCAAAATGTTAAGTGTAGTGAAATTGACAATTTTTATTGTATCATTGTAACTGTTCAATTCAATTACTATTGCTCTCTTATTGTGCCTAGCTTGTAACTGTTTTGATAATCAGTAGAAAACTCCATCCCCACACTTACATTTATTAAAAACTGACAAACAAGCAAAACCTGTACGAAAAAAAATTCCCCCAATTCCTTATCACTGTGAAAGAGTAATCTTGAAAGACATTATCACCTAGGACTCCCTCTTCCTCTACTTCGGCCTCGACCTCTTCCTGCAACAGCTTCCCTTTTCTTAGATTTCACCTTAGGTTCAATGTCCACAAGTAATGTATCCAGAGGTAAGCTGTCTGGTAGAATAAAATATCGGATGTTATTTCCTCGGATGTTTCCAACTGTATAGGTTCTCTGTTCTTCAGAGTCATTTTCACAGCTTTAAGAAATGTATTCATGCTGGCATCTATACCTGTGATTGTTCCATGGACTTGTGTTCCATTCTTCAATTCGATGGTTACAGTTTCATGACTCAATTTCATCAAAAATCTCACGAGCTTCATCCTAGCGGCACAGCAGCTCTCTGGTCCTACTGGACACAGAATTTGAGCTCCAAAGATTCACCGACCAGGAGTATGAATGCCTAGTTTATAAATTTTATCATATATATAATACACACACACACACACACACACACACACATATATATATATATACATATATATATATATATATATGAGAAAATGCACATATGTAGGGCTCAATGCTATCCAAGATTTCAGTCATCCATCTGGGGTCTTGGAATATATAGCTGATGATGAAGAGGGGCCTGTTCTATAACCTTGTTATTTACCTTTTGTTAACCCTTGTCGTTATCAAACTAAGCCAAATAAGCCTTCCTGAGTGCTTAAGGAGCTTCTAAAGAAAGTGTATCCAAGGCATCCTGAACACTGTAGGCCTTGAATAATGTCATGCTCTCACATCACAGCATCTCTGCACTATCAGGAGAGCCAGAGACCAAAGGGAAACTCAGGCTTTGCCTAAGCTCCTCTAAAACTAGCGCAATGCACAACTAACCCAAGTCTCAGATACTGAGCCATCATCAAGTGAAGTGCAGCTGGGAAGTCCGGGGTTGGCTCCAGAACAGCTTTGTGTAATGGAGTGTGAATGGATCTAGGCTAGCCAGGGAGATCAAGAAAATCCCAATTGACCCAAGATAGTAAATAAAGTCCAAGGCTCAGGGGAGAAAACTCCACCCCAGAGGCTGGAGTGGTAAGAATGAACACTGGGTTAAGACAGGTAGAACGGTGGCAGTCTATTTTTGTGGGGAGACAGAGCTTTGGGAGACATTCTGATATCATTTGTTAAGTGTCTGATGTCTCCAGGGAGGGGAGTCACAATTATTTTGAATTACAGACACTTCTACTCCTCCAAATGAATTAACAAACCAGACCCTTGATAATGAATTGAATTTGCCTGAATTACTGCCCAGACTTGATCACATCTAGAGACTCACTATATTGCTGGTTTCCTAATAGAATTCAACACGCATCATCACAACACTCGGAAAGGAGTAACGCATCTTGGTTTTTCTCCCATAGTGATCTGATGGGCTCCATTAGCCTTCCTGGACCTGAGTCTTCTGCAGCAATGGAACAACCACACCAACCTGCTTAAAACACCGCCTCTGCTAGGCATCCTGGGGCCTTAGCCAGTCACTTAAACATTCTGAGTTTCCTATCCATTGGAGTTTCCTATCCGTCAAAAGATAGCAGACACCCTATCTTTGCTAGACTGACACTAGAACATGCTAATAAGGAAGGGCTTAGTCCAGTGATGATACTGTTCAGCATCCCACGTGTATGTGTGTGTGTGGTGTTGTATTTGTATGTTGCATGTGGGTGAATGCTTGACTATGAACACTCATGGCCCTTGCAGAGACCATAGGAAACATCAGAGGCCTTCTATCACTCTCTTCTTTGTTGCCTCAAGACAGAGTCTCTCACTAAACTGGTGTTAGCTGTTTCAGCTCAGCTGGGAGACCAAAGAGCTCTTGGAGAGTCCTACTTTCTCTGCCCCCAGTGCTGGGGTTACAGGCATGCATAGCTATACCCAACGTTTTTATGTGGACCTTGAGGATTTGTCAGGGCCCATGCTTCTACAGTGAGCACTCTTGATCATTAAGTCATCTCTTTATCTCCTTTCCCCACATTCTGAGAGACCCCGGGGTTAGGACTCTGCTGTGTTTACCTGTCTATCTTCGAGCTCCAAGAGCAGTTCTTGGTCTATAAAAACTTGACAGATTCGTGGAATAGTTGAGTGACTGAACTCCTTGGTCACCACACACATTTTTGGAGCACAGGCTCCACTACAGTGCCTCTGGCCAGCAAAGGCTCCCCATGCTGCTGTGGAGTGATTTCTGACCTCTCAGGTCACAGTGACTCTCGGTTACTGTTATCAGTTCTCATCTGTGTTTCGTAATCAGGACTGGACAGAAGCCCCCACTTCCCCCCAGGTATATAACGCTGGACCTGTGTTTTACAATAGCTTGTTTTTTCAAGTTATCTCCACTTCCCACCTATGTGGGGGAGGGAAATGGTAACCCTTATCAACTTAGAAATGGTCAATCTCTGAAAGGAACTTTACCTGGCCCATCAAGTTGAGCATAACTGACATTACCATGGAACCTTGTGTGTAATCTTCCTTCTCTTTCTCTTTCAGATGCTGGGGGTTGAACCCAGAGCCTCTGCTGACAGACTCAACCCCTTTCCCCATTTCTTTTCTTTTTTGAGACAAGATCTTGCTAGATGACTTAGTCTGACCTTGAACTCACAATGATTCCCAAGTGCGGGGATTATAGTTGTGCACCACTCTACCCAGCTAATTCTTCCTCCCAGCTTTGATGCACTAAATACAACTTCTTGAGCACTCAGTTAACACCCCTTCCCTCCCTTATTTCCATCGGGATATTAAATATGATGTCAAGCAAAGACCTGCACTGGCTTGCCTAATCTCATTATGTTCTAGGCAGTATTTTCCCATTATGTTTACAATAACCTGGCCCCTTGTTCCCATGCTTTTTCCGAATGTTGCACAGACCACAGCTTTACTCAGAGAGAGTAAACTTTACCAGCCCATTGTGGAGCTCTCAGCCCTGAGTGCAGGCAGGGCTGCAGTCAGACCAGGAATGAAAAACAACTACACCATAGTAACCAGCCATCATTCTGTCTGTCTCCTGCCTAAGAGGGATCTGAAAATAGTCTAAATTCACCTTTAAAATCCACTGCTCTGTGAAGGGCTTGTAACACTTGGCAGCCCTGGAAGGCTGCCTGAGAAACAGGACTTCAATTTAGACTGCTGGTGTCCAGCTGTAAGACTCCTCAGAAGGGAACAAGCCACCCATTCATAGGGCTGTTGTGAGATTTCCTTCCCAGCAGTCCTTGCAGCCAAGGAGGCCTATACCTGCAGGAATGGCATTTGGGAATTTTGTTCTTCCCAACGTGTTACTCCCACACCATTATTTGATTGTAAATTGCCTAGTCTCTTTCTCCTGCTTAACGCTCTTCTGCTGCAGCCCGACAGCCCCACACCTTCTCCATCTTTTAGTTTTCCCTCCTTTAGTACTAAGGTTGGACGACTGGGCATGAGTCAGAGATTATTGTCTGGAATTTTTAAAGCAATTAACAGAGGAGACATGTATAGATTGTTGCACAAACCAGTCCACTTGGGAGAAAGAAAAGAAGTGCCAATAATAATTAGAGTAGGAGTGACTGGGATAGAGTGATGGTCTTCCCAGGCAAGCAATGACACAGTGTCACCAGGTTAGGGCTGGCTGCACCATATGGTGCTGAAAGTGCATCATAGAAGGCTCAGCTTATAGTAATACTGGTCTCAGCATCACCCTGTAGCAACACTTGGTTGTGGTGCTAGATTTTGTTCTCCACCTGGATCAGAGCATAGTCAATGGAGGTTATAACAGGATTTGTGTTGGGCTGTGTTCCTTTTGGCTTATTCTTTAGTCTGCGATAATTCTTTTTCTGTTCTATTTCTGTTACTAAAACATGGCAGGTTCAGTGGTCAGTCATCTCAGCTTGTAATTGGTGTCTAGCTTGAACTGGGAAGTTATATTGTAAGATTCCAGTCTCGTGGATATTATTCGATTCGCATTTTATAATATTGCATTTAGCACTTCACTGCTTTTAGGCAAAGCATCCTCAGGAACTCACTGTGTAAATGGCATTGCCATCCTCCTTCACACCTTTAGATAGCACACATTTTATAGTATTTCTTCAAACTAAATATCTAGCTTATACAGCTTACCGAGAAACATAATTTTGAAAAATTCAATAGGTTCTTCTTGTACAACAATGTATGCGAGAAACCTTAAGAAATCAATTTAAAGGAGAATGCATTTACATGTGCAAGTGCTTGGGCCCCACCACATTAGGAGGCGTGATGAATTAGTCAGAGCCCCGAGTCTGTACAGAATTGCTGGAACATAATAGCTCTCACATGCAGCCCGGTGCAGCTGGGCTTCCTGGTGACTCAAGTCCCTTCAGAGGTGTAGACATTGGTATTGTGATTTTTCAAAAGGTGAACAACTCTTGGTAAAGTGCCAAGTCAAACAACGTACACTTTTACACGGGCTGAGGACAGGTGCATTCTGGGAAAACTTCAGTGCACATGTGATGCTATACAAAAATTGCTTTGCCATGTTATGAAATGCAGAGCCAGAACCTAACACTACATAATAAAGGGGCATTTCCACCTAGATGAATAGCTCATGGCACAATCAGAGGTCATATGAGACTTTGAACAATTGCATTCTTATTCACTGAACACTGATGATAACCTTTAATGATAATGACAATGGCCAACACCCGGTCTATGTAATTCAAACATCCCCGAGGATGGCATAACAACACTTGCCTTAGCAGAAAACAGCATACTGAGGCCACACTGGCCTTCTTGGGTGTCAGGAACACCCCTCAGTACTGGGTGCCCACAGCAGACACTCCCCTTCCCTAGGGCAAGGAAAGACAGAAACAGTGACAGCATGGAAGCCAGTGTAGTGATGCCTCAGGCAGTCCTCTTGCTGAATCTCTCCTCACCTCTGTCTCAGTTTATATGTGGTTTTTATTTTGTCGACTCCCACTACGTGTGAAAACTGTAGTCACTTCTGGCAGTTACAGAAACTCGGATTTCATTCTTAGCCTCTAGTAGTTAGAAGTCTAAAATAGATGGGGAGAAGGTATGGGAAATAAAATAGAACAAAGAGTCTTAGCCTGGTCTCAGTATTGTGCTTCAGTGATGCCCTCAGCCTTTGGGAACCTTGCATGTTGCCCAGAGGCAGGTAGCATGTAAGACACTCTCTATATTTTCAAACTGATGATTTCAAAATAATGTTTCCATTTTAGGGAAGTAGAAAAGTGTACCAAATATGCCCTTTCAATATATTGGTTAATGAGACATTCAACAGCGTTCTGCAAAGCATCCTTGTGTTAAATAATTTTTGCTACATTCAGGCTAATGTAAGAGTGTTGGGGAGTTTTAAGCTAAGTTGTGATGCTCAGGTGGTTAGCTGGGGCCAGATGCACTTTTAGTTTAAAGCATTTAAAAGTCAGGGGGAGTTTATCAGGATGTAATTGTACCCTAAGTTTGGAGCATACAGATTTAATCAGATTCTTCTAGAACTATAGGAAATGATCAAAGTCATAGATTATGGACGAGGCAGACATGATGCATAAATGGTAGACTGATGTGTTTTCAGAAGGTGCTTTCTGAACATCATGTTTACTTAGAAGCTTCCTTCCCTGATAGTCTACCAGCAGAGATTAAATTCTCATAACTTCCTGGTAATCAGGGGTCTGTGTGGACATTGTCCCTTACTACACAATGTCTCTTGAGCCCTGGCTGAGCATAAGACATTGATCCAAGGCCCAATGGCCCAACAGTGGACAGAACAGATTCACTGTCAGGTAGTGATTCTGGGATGTGAGGTATCTGCCAGGACAGAGAATGTCCAGGACCCTTCAGGAATACAGAGTGGCTTGCTTCACTACAGAATAGCTGAGCAGTCCTCTGGAGGACATAGCAGCCCTCCTGGGCTGCACAGATGTGGCTGTGTGTAAGAGTCAGCTGCCCTAAATGAACAGAGGTGTCCTGGTGAATGCAGACACTGCCAGGGGCCTTGATGTGGTGCGGGGTGCAGCCAAGACCAGGGTGGAAATCCTCCAGCAGCATCAGGCCTCAGTTGCCTCTCAGTTATGTTGGGTCAGCTACTTGGTAAGCAAGAAGGCTTTGTGGGGTGGCCCTGTTAGCATGACTTGCATTTTGGTGAGCATTAGAAGCTCCTGTTTCTGTGGACTATCGTTACTTGTTGAGAATCTGTGTTTGGAAAGCAGACTGCAGACTATCTGGGTTGGAGAATGAGGGGTGGGGAGGGTGGTTTCTAACTGGGAAACTATGTGCTGACTAGAACCACGTTGAAAGTGGTGTGGTTTCCACAGGGTGCATTCTGGACCAAGCATATTTTGCCTTCACCCTGGAACAAGGCCTTTGCTGAAAAAGAAAACATACCTTGGCCAGGAAAGTGCAAAGCCATTCTCCCTCTCTCTTCAGCTCCAAGCAGCATTGCCTGCTGAGGGTTAACTAGTCCCCAGCTTGTCTCCCCAAACCACAGAGATCTTTTCCTGCTTGCCCCTCCTTCACACAGATGTTTACAAAGAGAGAGCAGGAATCACTGCCAATTCAGTAGGCTCCTTGCTCTTTTGTGCATTTTAAAGGCATTTGCTCTTTGGGAAGAAAATCATGAGAAATGAGGATCTTGCTGTCTTGGCTGGAGGCTGGTTCATTGTTTGCAGGGAGGGCTGGTTGCCATGGTTTTGGACGACAGACAGCTGCATTTTCTTAGAGCAATAGAAATAGAGCAATTTTTACTTGCAATTGGATCTATTAAATAGCCAAGGTGGCCAGTTCCCAACAGCAGAAGGTCTGTGAGTTATTTGCAAACACTTCAGTATGTTATCATTCAAAATCAACTGTATATGGTTTTTAGTTACTCACGTCTCCCTGGATAGGCCCAGTTTGGCCTAAATTCTGCTCCGTAGAGGGCAAGCCAATCTTGTTTCAGGCTTACTGTCCTAATCCTTTTTTTTTTTTTTAAGATTTTATTTATTTATTATGTATACAACATTCTGCTTCCATGTATATCTGCACACCAGAAGAGGGCACCAGATCTCATAATGGATGGTTGTGAGCCAACATGTGGTTGCTGGGAACAGAACTCAGGACCTCTGGAAGAGCAGTCAGTGCTCTTAACCTCTGAGCCATCTCTCCAGTCCCCTAATTCTTTTTTTTTTAATTATTTATTTTTATTTTATGTGTATGAATGTTTTGCTTGCACATATGTCTGTGTGCCATGTGAGTGTCTGGTGCCCATGAAGGTCAAAAGAAGGCTTCAGATCCTCTGGAACTGGAGTTACAGATGGTTCTGAGCTGCCATGTAGGTTCAGGGAGCAACCCTGACAGCTAAGATTGTCACAGCCTCAAGGAGGACACAGGATTGTTCCTTCTGTCTGTCCTTACAGGAACAATAACAATATGGCTTATTACAGAAGAACCTTTCAAACCGGGGTGCACTGTGTAGTTACTACAAAGTGAGGATATTGCAACAACTCTTTTTGTGGGGTGCTGTGGTCTTCTCTGCCTTCCTTGAATTCAGGGTTGATGCTCTGGAATATACCCTGACTCAGTTTCCATAACGTTGACTTCACTGTCTTTTGAGCTTTATTACATTCATTAGAACAGTGACCTGTACCTTAAGGTTGATCCTACATCAGACCACACCTCTGCACAGCTCTTTCTGGGACAGAAAGTTTAGAATCTGTCCGTGCTGGCCTGGAGAGACAGCTCAGTGGTTGAGAGCAAGTGTTGCTCTTCCAGAAAACCCAAAATTTGGTTTCTAGCACCAATGTCAGGCGGTTCACAACCAACATCCTGCAATTCCAGTTTTGTGGGCTTTAACATTTTCTTCTGGCCTCTGGGCACTGCACTTAGTGGCGCACGCGCACGCGCACACACCACACACACACACACACACACACACACACACACACATGCTGTCTGTGCCTAACAACATCCTCTGGTTTATGGTTCTAACCATATCTCTATGTTCTTTATCATGAACTGTGTTGAACTAAATTTCATGATGTGGAATGTCCCACCATCCCTCTAAGAAGTCAGACTTCTCCTTTGTTCCAGGAATGGACCCAAGATGTGCTACGGGTTTGCTTGGGAGATTGCTTTGAAGGCCACTCTGAAGAGTCTGCTTGACTGGCCCTCACCAGCCCTCCTTCTCATGGCAGCCATCCTCCTCTCATCCTCACTCCTAAGGAAGCTCTCCCAGGCTTTAGGGGAGAGTCTGTCCTTCACTCGAAGGCCCTGCCATGTTTAGACGCTCATCATGTACTGCACCATTTCTGTCTAATGCTCTCCCTCTCACCTGGAGACTGGATCATGATTGGGAGAACCTTGTGCTCCAATCCACTTCCTCCTGAAAGGCATTATTCATTGTCAGTGTCTTTTTCAGACCTACCTTATTTGACACCACTACTATCTGATTTCTCTTCCTCTCTGCTTTTGCCTCCCCCACTAGGTTATTGGTTCTTTAGGTCAGAGGCATTCGAGCTTTTACTTTTGTAATGAGTTCTTTCTCCTATGCCAAGTTTGAATGTGCCCCCAGATTCCACGTGTTGGAAACTTAGTCTCCCATGTAGCAGTGTTGAGAAGCAGGACCTATGGGAGATTACAGGGTTATAGAAGATCTGTCTTTATCAGCAGATCAATCCATTCATGGGCTAATGGGTTGTCAGGGAGAAATGCCTTTGTTATAGGAGTGAGATCTAAGGCAAGCGTAGCATGTCTCACCATGCGATTGCCTTCAGCCATGTCATAATACATTAAGAATCCTTCTGCAGGTCCCCACTCTGGACGTCTAAGCTCTGTGAACTAGCAAACCTTTATTCTTTGTAAATTACGTGGTATTGCATTAACTTATTATGTCCAGATTCCAACAAGTGTGTATTTACATCAGATGGGGCTCCAATGACAGACTAAAGATTCTACCCAAGTTCAGCTTGATGAATCAATGAATTTATTGAGCTAATTTGTAGATTGTGGATGAGAGGTCATTTACCATAATGTGGATGACCCCTAAATAGTTGCATCACTGTAGAGTCCCACCTCTGCCTGGATGATAAGATCAAGGAAGTCTTTATCTCCCGCACTGTTAGCTAATCTTTTACTTCTTATATACTCTAGCATAATCCCTTGCAGCTGAGGCAAAGGAGGAAAGAGTAATGACTGGAATCTTAAGTGAGGGTCTCATGATGTCTCTGCTCTCCTTCTACTACAGAGTATTAACAGCTCCATTATCATCACCACAGGTCTGTCTATCTCTGTGTTGCTCTGCTTATTTTTTTCCCATGACCACTGATCTAAAGTGATGAGAGGGAGATCATGTTATGCTGGAAACCCAGCTTCAGGTATTTTGTTATAGCAACTGAAAATGGACTAAGGTACCTAAGATGAATTTTTGATGTTCACCAAAGAAACCAATTAGGGCCATGCAAGCCTTCTTTTAAAGGGCATTCTTGTTGAGTAAACCTATAGTACAGTTTTGGTTTTGTTTGTTTGTTTGTTTGTTTGTTTTGTGTGTGTGTTTGTTTGTTTTGTGTGTGTGTGTGTGTGTGTGTGTTCATGCCTCTTCTCTGAGCATCATGGTTGCTAAGGGGACAGGGTTTTTGATCATCTAAACACAAATTACTGTTAAATTATAAAATACAGAATGAGTTTCATTGGACAGGTGAGCTAACATTGGCTAATGCTGACAGAGCAAAGCTTGGGAATTCAATAAAAGGATTATACTTTAATCTCTGGTGTAAGCTTTTCAACCTCTCTTCCCCATCATCTGTCTTCTGGCTAGAGAAAGTCTTCTCTCCTAAGCAGCTCAAGCTGTCTAACCCTCAATGGAAGACACATTTGGCTCAGGAACCACAGTTTTCTTTCTTTGAAGATCAATTTGAAAATACCAATACTACTAAACTCATTTTGACATTTGACAAGCATGGGAGCAGCCCAGTGACCTGGGACAAATCCTTTTAAAAGAATGGGCCCACTTTTTCCTGGTAGGGCAAGACTTCCTACTTCCCTTCCTGTTTTAATCCCATTTTAGTTGCTGCAATAAATCCTAACAGAAAGCAACGTAGGGGAAGAAAGGGTTTATTTTAGCTCACAATTCCAGGTCACAGTCCATCACGTGACTAAGTCACAGCATCAGGAACATAAAACAGCTAGATACTTTATATCCACAGTCAAGAGTACAGAGAAAACAGCACTAGCAACCTACTCACTTGCTTATGCTCAGCTCATTTTCTCCACTCTTACTCAGTTTGGGATCCTCTGACTAGAGAATGGTGCTGCCCACCGTGGGCTGGGTTTTCCTACATGAGTGAACATAAGGTGATCCCCCATATACATGCCCACAGGCTGCTGGTCTTCCTCTGTGGTCTATTGCTATGTGAAAAGAGAAGTTCAGATGGGGAAGGTGGTGGGGTGGGGGAGATGTAGGAGAGTAAAGAAAACAGGGTGAAACAGCAGAAGAGAAGCAGGGACAGTGAGCAAACTCATCCACAGGAGATTGGTCAGTAAAAAGCAACATCCCCAGCATACAAAGAAATGAGAATTGAGTTGAGTCAAATATCTTATTCTGACATCCCATGCCTTTTGTGCTTAAGAAGTTTAGTTAGCCGTGATTTAAAATAGAACAATCGGGTCTGAATCACAGTACTACTTCTTCCTGTGAGTTCAGATAACTTCACTCTTGCCACTAGCTCTGTCACCCACCACCACTGTGGGATACTAGTGATTATCAAATTTAGACCCAAAGCGTAAGCATCTACCACACATAACCAAAACAACATTGCCACTTCAATTTCAGTTCCCTTCAGTATGGGAAGTTCCCTATCATGAAATGATAATACTTTGAATCAAGTAAGAAAATTCAGATGAAACCATAGTTTGAAAACGTTTCCTGTGAATTGTTCTGTAGATTTTTTGGTCAAAAACATGCATTCAGTCAATATACATTTTAAATTGCCTCCTATTGTGAGACATAGGGGAGCACTGGGGAAAACAGTGAGGGAAAGACCTTACCATGCTTTTGCAAAGATTGTCACTCTCTTTTCAAAAAGGGATAAGCTGTATGGTTACTCCAAACTCTTACGGTAGGTAGTTGGGGGAGCCAAAGATGAAGCCACTCCAACATGGTGTCCATGGAGCTAAGTCAATAACTATGGCAATAGATAGATAGATAATTTGCTACAACACTTTTTTCATCAGTTCTTTTGGATCTATGGGAATCTATAACTCCTGAGGTCTTCACACTGAGGGTAATTGAGACCCTAGTAAAACAGCATGTAGCTGAACATAGAGCACCAGAGACCCTCTGACTTCACCAGAACTTCCACTCTACTGTGCTCAGTCCCTGCCATCTAAAGATGAAGTGCCTCTTCAGGAGTCAAGGATCTGGTGTGGACAGCTTATTTTCTGATGGTGAGCATCTTATTTTCATCGCTGTGCTTAGCGCTGATGAAGGCTGACACAGCAGCAGAGAGAAAATAGGAGCAGCAGTGCCACCAGAGGGTCTTTCACTCCATCATTGCCTCATGCCAACCAGAGAACTGAATGTACCTTGGGTGCTTCTTTTCCCATAAAGAGCACTTGGATTTATGTATGGATGGAAAAAATCACAGAGTTCCAGCCCAACATGCTTTAATCCACTCAACATTGGAAGCCCCATTTCTACTCAGGTCCCAACATGGTGATCCTGACTTGTTGAGACATCGGCAGACGATGTCTACCATTGTTATTGATACTGGGTCTTCTTGGTAGAACTCCTCTACCAGGCAATGTACTGTTTCCAGGTTTATAGTCACTAGCCCTTGCTCCAAATTGGTTCATTAAGTTTCAGATCATTTTTTTTTCTTGTCTTGACTTAAAATCCAAATAATTTCTATTGAAGTTTTATGTCAACCTAAGTCACAGTGCTTTCTTGTGTGGTCTCCCCTTATTTATCTTCTGACTACCCTACTACATATCAGTGATGTGTGGGTCTATTTGCCTTCTTTGACTCCAGTTATTCTTCAGCCAATGAGTGTGTTTTACCCAACCTAGTTTCTATCATATTATTGTTTAATCTCTTGACAAATTAAAATCTCTTTACAACCAGACTTGACAAAGTCCAAAAGATGATCTTAGCTTGAGTGCATCTTTCTGCTTTGTTACTTTAACATCATAATAAAAAGATATAAGATATTTTAACACACACACACACACACACACACACACACACACAAACACACACACACACACACACACACACACACACACACACACACACACACACGGCCACTGAGTTTTCTATTACTCCATGAGAGGAAAGAAATAGCTCTGGTCATTTTTCAAGTTGAGAATTCGGCTTCCTGAGTTCTGGGTAGTGTTAGGGTTTGTTTCAGATTACTTGAGTCGGGGCCCCCTGGCAATTATACTCCGGGATGTTGACCTCTTTCCAAGAATTGCTTAAGAAGTAGAGAGAAAGGATGAGTGGCTGACCTTAACAAAATCAAATGAAAGAATTAGTTGAAGTTTTCCAAGTACAGTACATTGCTACTTGGCTGTCAAGGCTCTAGGTTTCCAACCATCAAATACTCAGTGAACTTTAGACACACACATCCCCACCCCCTCCAGTGGATAGTAATACTGTATTTTATGAAGTCACAATACACAGGGTGTGACTTGCTGTGGGACTATAATTGTTTGGACTTCCTTTGTGCAAAAGGTGGACTTTTCCGATATGTTTTTAGTCTCTGCGGGAGCTCTGCTGTTCAGTTATTGAGTTTTTGTTTCAGTGAGCACCTTTACCTTTCATCCACCATCCCTTCTCTCTCCGTAAATCTCTGATGATGTTTCTGAGAAGACCCACTGGAATTCTAACCAAGCCAATCAGTCTGACTCAGTTAACCTTTGCTTTTGCTGACTCCTTCCTCTTATCATCCCAGTAGCTGACTGTACTATATTTTATTTTGGGATTAACCAAAGTTCTCATTAACAATTAGATGGCTTCCTTGGAGTTTTCCCAGCTTTAGGGCTGTTGGGAGAGAACTTTTAGCTGGTGTGTGGCTGGGTCACCCTTAGAGATCTCAAAATTTGTGCAGTCCCTTTCTTTTCCTGACTTTCTTCCTTCCTTAATTGTATGGATGACTTATCTAGTGTGTCAGGCTTTGCTGGGGGCTTTGTGGCAAATGTCATGTGCAGGTTCCTTGGTGCTGCAGGTGGCAGGTCAGCCATTCTTTTCTTTTGCCCTGCCCCCACCAGCCCCGCCCTCCCTGGGGCTCCAGGGTAGTTTCTTTAAAGGAAAATTGTCAAGCTTTCACTTGGCTTTTTCACACCTCCTACTCTCTTCCTCCACACCACCAGCCCTAGTTCAAGGCAGAACACACAGTAGATGCTGCTGCAGTTGAACCAATGAGTATGAAGGATAAACAGACGAGCATCAGACAAGCCTGAGAAGCAGCAATGAGGAAGCTAAGAGCAGAACAAGGTGATACACAAGGTGGACACTATCCTTCTCATTAGGAAAACATATCTGGACCAGCCAGGACAAGGGATCTGCCAGGGCCACCCACAGAGGGTCATGAGAGCTCAGTCTCAATTTCACATGAGATGTGGGATGTCACTCTAACCCTAAGTCGGCTGGTGAGATCTGGCTTCCATTTTCAGGCAAATGTAATCTGTGTCCACTATCTAAAAATGCAATATCCACCTTCTCCCCCTCATGTTGTGGAATGTTACCAAAATAGAAAAGAAAAGAAAATCCATAAATCTCTGCTGGTCCAGTTCTTTCTTTTTTTGTAAAGGGGCCCAGCACAAGTCCTCAACTTCTCCAGCCCACACAGAGTTCTCCCTGTGAGCCTTGCAGACTGTAGGCCTAAATCATGAAATCTACCCATTAATCACCTTCTACCTCTGAGTGGGTGTAGGGCTGGGAACTCTCCACAACACCTGGAGGCCTGAGAATTGGGCCCTGGGCCAGCTCTGCTCCTCTCATGCCGGTTTGGTTGCAATCTCCATTTCCTCTTCAGCATTGTTAGAAATACAGGCTAAATCTGTGCAATTTCAAGTTCACGAATTTCTGGTCGCTTGTGTCAAACCATAGGGGCAGAACTCGTGTTTCCTATTGCCTTCTCCTTCCCATCCCAAGGCTTTGTTGTCCATCAGGAGTGGATGTGGTAGCCAGGGAAACACACTACTTGTCTCTTGAAGGTTTAGCAGTTCCCACCCTTCTGCTGCAATCAGGATCTCCTGGAGACTGGGTCTGAAACACAGGTTGCCGGGTTTCCCTCCTGAGCACTGACTCAGTGCTATGGCCTCTGCACTTGTTTCTCTAACAAGATGTCAGGTGAGACTGTTGACATGCGGGCAGCATGTCAATAGGAAACATTTTGAGATCCACCAGCTAACTCATTGGTGCCAATACTACTATACCTGGGTGGTATCACCCTAATAGCTGGTACCTAAGCTCTCCTTGAGGAGGCATCTGGATTTTTGTGTAGAAAAAAAATTCCTGGGAAATACTGCTTGAGTTGGGTGATACTGTCAGGTGTCAGCCAGCAGCAACAGACTCGGAGTAGAAAGATGTTCCTTGGAAGACAGTGGTGGGTCAAAGAGACCACAAGAGGATATACCTCTCTAGACCTAAAGGCTGGGAAGTCCTACAGTACTGGATTTAAGGGAAGGTTGGAGTCTGGGTTGCCTGATTTTCTGAGTCTC
The DNA here is from genome assembly GCF_003668045.3 of Cricetulus griseus. NCBI lineage: Eukaryota > Metazoa > Chordata > Mammalia > Rodentia > Cricetidae > Cricetulus > Cricetulus griseus. Next base: position 279,969,100 of record NC_048595.1, on the reverse strand, counting down.
GGTAAGGTTTCTGGGGATGCTCAAAGCCAAGCTCTCAGGGAGCTCTAAAAGACATGGACAAGCTTTTATTTCATTTAGTGTTTTTATTTAAACTTTAGGCCTCTAAGGAAGGAATAAATCACTGAGTGTGCTGGTGTACATCTTTAATCCCAGCGCTCAGGAGGCAGAGGCAGGAGGATCTTTGTGAGTGTGATGCTAACGTCGACTACATAGTGAGTTCCAGCCAGGGATACATAATGAGACCCCGTGTTAAAAAAAAAAAAAAAAGTACTGAAATTCCACTAAAATCACTGTAATTGAACTTATACCTCAATGCATAAGAGCTGTGAACTTTTCAAATTTATAGATTTCTTTGATCTTCACCAAAGTCTTGTCAGAGCGAAAAGAGTAGAATTAATTGCTATTCCCAGAGGGAAACTGAGGCATAGACATATGAGCAGTAAAACCAGAGTCTAGATTTATAGACAGACAGTAGGGACAGCTTCTTAGAGGGCCCCAGAGAAGACCCCATGTTCTTAGGCCTCCACTTTCCTTTTGAATGAGGTCGATTCAGAGTTCAAGTCTAATTCTGAGTAAACTGACATTTGGAGTGGTGCTTCCGAAGGTCTCAGTGAGGAGATTAAATCATTCTAGCTGAGCATCTGAGTCTCAAGCCGAGTGTCTCAGACTCTCCTGAAGAGCAGTATATCATCTGTCTGCAGGAGGGAGGCCGACATCGGTGTGATCAAGCCTAACATCTTTACATTTTATAGTCACACACTGCACTCCAACATAAATCTTGGACTAAAAAGGTCTATAGTACATAAGAGCCAATTGTAGCCAGATCCTTGGGCTTTCTGGCAATAGTTACCCCATCTGTCTTTGTCGCCAACAAACAAATCAATTTTATTTTAAATCAAAACGACAAGATTCCTGGCAGTTTCCTGGGGCTTCCAGCATTATCCCTAGAGAATTCCAGGATGGTTAGGACCCTGAGGCTTTCTCCCACTTAACCTGGGTCTTCCATCTTCAGTTAGGTAATATCACGCCCACAATAGACTCCTTAACTGGATGAAGGCCAGATTACATAACTCTAGACCAGGCAGAGGGGGTCTGGCATTGAAAAGAGGGGCAGCCTTTTTGTTGGAGTGTGGGATTGTTGAAATGATCGTCCCTCTGTCCTCAATATCGTAGCCCCACCCCGGCAGACACCCTGGGACGCGGAGGTAAAGGAGAGCCGATTGATAGTCCCATGGTCCCATAAAGTAACCTCTCATGCTTGCTACTCTGCCCCCCTCCCCCCATGCTGTGCCTGGTCTGTTTCTGCCTCCCGGTTACCCCTTCAGGCAAACTCCAGTCTTTGGGACTTGAATGGACCTGTCATGGATAATTGGGTGGAGCTGGCATTAAAACCTATGTTTCCACAAAGCCCCTGTTTTTCACTGTGCCATGCCATGGTTCACCAATAGTGAACCTTGGAGAAAATAAAATCAAGTGACTTTGCCCACGGAGGTGAATTTCATCTCTTATTTTGAGGCCTTATGTTTAGTGTGGGTATTAAATGGTTCATTCTTTTCTCAAAACCATGGTAATGACAGCTAGTGGTTCTCTCTCACCTTCCTCCCCACTCTTTACCTCTTTTTACTTGACCAGGTCTGAAAAAGCAAATATATAAATATTACTTCCCATTTTCATTAAGATTTTTACAATTAACTTTATTATAATTGGTCACATTAAACTATTTTATTTTTTAAATTTATTTACCTTTATTTTATGTGAATTGGTGTGAAGTATCAGATCTCTCGGAATTGGAGTTGCAGATAGTTGTGAGCTGCCATGTGGGTGCTGGGAATTGAACCTGGGTCCTCTGGAAGAGCAGCCAGTGCTCCCATCTGCTGAGTCATCTCTCCAGCCCCCTGATATTAAGCTATTTTCATACGTGTATGTTATGTACTTTGGGCATATGCCCTCTCCCTGCTACTGAGATTTTTTTATTTGTCCACAAGTCTCACTCAGTCGGCAACCTCTTCTCTGAAGACACACTGTCATAGTTTAAGGGACAGCTCTGAAATCTGTGCTGTGGATAACGTGCCAAAATTCTGCCTTGGAATCCACAACTTGATACCATCCATTTCATTTCAGTTTGGCAGGAGACGTCGGGTAAGGGCTTCATAGTGAACACCCTTTTCTTTCTCTTGCACACTTTTGCCAGGGTGTGCTGTGTCCAACCTGAGTCCTGGTTTCTTGAATTGAAAGAATGTGATGATCGGCATCTCTGGAATCACTTCCATGTACTTGATCTGTGGTGATTTTCTTTGAATGGCGACGCCCAAATGTATCTCTTAGTATAATGTACTCAGCAGAAAGTGACTCCACCCTCGTAAACCCAAGTGGAGCATGTGAATGGCAGAAAGCTGTCCCCGGATAGCTGCCTCCCCTTGATGAGGACATCCAATCCTGTCTACCAGCCACATGACAAGGGTATTCCTGATTCTTGAGTCGACCATCAATGATCACCCCTGGGCCTAAGGCAGCTGTGAACTCTGCTCCTTCGGAGCTCTGTGTGCAAACACAGCTTTGTGTCTGTGTCATCCCTCGTCTGGGTGTCCACAGTGTCTCTCACTTAGGTCCTTTAATTTCCTTTACGGGCTCAATAAATCATCCCACGCACCAAGGAGCAGCAAGACTTGTGATTTATGAGACCTACTTGCTCGGCTCTCTCAGGAGAAGAGTCCCTTGGTGTGTGCTTTTCCCTCTTCACATTTTTTCCTTTTTGGACTCTTTTTAATTAATTTCTATTTAAATTAAAAACAATCTTATTTTACACATCAATCCCAGTTCCCTCTCCCTCCCACCCTCCCATTCCCCCTACCATCCCTCCATCCCACCCCCATTTCCTTTTTGGACTCTTAAGGTATTTAAATAAAATGTTGCTGGAGTGTCATGACCTGCTGGTGATGGTTTTTCAGAGATGGCCAGTTATTATCACTGTGTGTGTGTGTGTGTGTGTGTGTGTGTGTGTGTGTGTGTGTGTCTGTGTCTCTGTGTGTGTGTGTGTGTGGTGTAAGCCTGCATGTGGAGGCCAGAAGATAACTATTATTTCTCCAGTGCTAGCTACGTTTTTAAGTTCAGATTTTATTTATTATTGTTATTAATAATATTATTAATATTAATATCTGTGATAACTGGGGCACATCCCTGTGCCATGGTGCTTGTGGAGGGCAAAGGACGACTTTTGGGAGTCAGTTCTCCTCTTCCACCAGGGTTCTGGGGTCAAACTCAGGTTGGTAGGCTTGATGGCAAACACCTTTTCCCTCCCTTTCTTTTCTTTTCTTTTCTTTTCTTTTTTTTTTCTTTGCTTGGGAAGCAGTTTTCTCATTGGCTTGGGGCCATGAGAGGCTGGATGGGCAGCTGGCAAGTTCCAGAGACATTCCTGTCTCTACCTCTCCAGCACTGGGATTATAAACGCTCGTCATGGTGCCTGGTGTCAGGCATCTAAAGGAAACTCAATCCTCCAAACTCCAGCAGTCAGTCCAAATATCCAGAGATGAGCTCAACCTGAATTATAGAAGGGTTTCTGGTGGTTAGATAAAAAGCCAGCATTCCTCAGGAACTTGTGCAGCTGTTTCCCGTCTACCAAAAGGAGTCATTTCCCTTTCCTCTGGCCACAGGGACATATGGATCTCCATTTAGCATATGCTTGTGGCCCCTGTCAGCAAATCAAAGTCCATGCTGGCCTCCAGGCTACTCCAGTCTCCCTGCCTCTCTCTCTCTCTTCCCAGATAATCACCCTTCCTGTAAGCCAGCTATTTTCACTCTTCAGGGCTCCTGCTAGTCTCGCTATGCTTTCTCCATTATCTATCTCTGCTATTCTTTCCTCTTGTCATGACCAGTCCACTGGCCATGTTCAGTTTACTTCTTCCTCTTATGCTCTGACTCTCCCAGATGCCTCTGGTGCGCTCTCTCTCTCTCTCTCTCTCTCTCTCTCTCTCTCTCTCTCTCTCTCTCTCTCCTCTCTCCATTGGCAGTTCCTTTACTGCACCCCCCCACACACATACATCTGGTGTAAAAAAAAAGATTTATTTTTATTATTTTTAAATACTGTGTATATGTGTCAGTACGTGTGCATGGGTGCTGGCGCCCTCAGAGTCCAAAAGGGGGTGTCGGCTCCCCAGGAGCTGGAGTTGTAGGCAGTTGTGAGTGACCCCATCCACATGGGTCCTGGGAATCAATGACGCCCCCTGCTGGCACAGTACAGGCTCATAGCAGCTGAGTCAGCTCTCCTTAGGGTTTGGGGGACTGAACCCACAGCCCAGGGTTTTCAGGGCAACCACTTCACTGAGTGAGCCACCCCTCAGGTCCTGTCACTTTCCTTCTTTGCATCTCCCAGTGACCCCCCCCCAGTTCCTTTCCCACCAGCTACCCACCCTTTTGAGTGCTGGGAGGGCCTACAGACTCACCAGAAACAGGAGCTGCCGTCACAGCTGCACTTAAGGGAGAGATTGCAGTCACATGTGTGTTCAAAGCAGCAACTGCAGCAGGCAGACACACAGACAAGAGACCTCTGCTAAACTGATGTGGACTCCTGGGCTCTTCGGTGGCCACCAGGCAGGGAGTCAATTGGGGTTCCCCGGAAGTGTCTGATTTGACTGGGCTGTGTGTTTTTATGTTTGTCGGATTTAAGTTGGTCACGTGACTGTGGTAGGATCCTGGCCGAGATGTGACATTTGAAGGGAGGGTCATCTCCTGGCAGAAGCTAGGTGACAGGCTTCTGAGGGTGCCCCTGCTGCACTCAATAAACCCAAACACAAATGTGTGTGTGTGTATGTGTGTGTGTGTATGTGTGTGTGTGTGTGTGTGTGTGTGTGTGTGGTGTGTACATGCATGATTTTCATAGCTAACTAATCCAGTCTTCAATAACTGGACTCATCTTGGGAATTCAAAACACTATCTGACTCTGTTTTCCCTGAAGACAAAACAAAGTGCTGGACTAAGAATTTAGGGTTCTTTGGTTTCCAAATCAAATTCAGCATTCTCTTGTCTTATTTCTCCGCGGGGAGACCATTGCTTGGATTTGTTCCTCCCTCTTCAACTGTTAAAGAACGTCTAAAAGGTACGTTTACCTTAGTGAGCTAAAGCATCACTTCTGGTCAGCCTTGGTTTGGTTTTTACTCGCTTTGCTCCTTGGGTCCATTTTCAGTATCTAGAAAGAGATGGGATCCCGAAACAGGTCAAAATAGACCTGAGTGGCAGGAACTGAAACTCTGTCTGAATGTGGATGTGTTTCCCTGAAGGGAGGCTAGTGTAGAAGGGTAGCTACTTGAGATCCCCCATTACTGTTTTTTGACTCTGCAAGAGCCCATGCATCCATCGTAGCCACTCTGATTTCTATTGTAGATGCCACAAAATTCTGTCAAGGTTGTTTATTTTTCTCAATCTCCCAAAGGACCTCTCACTTCAATAAAGGCATAACAGTCATGCGGCTGCTGTTACTATATTAAGAAGTTCTTGAGTTAAAAAACTCTAAATGGGATCTAAGGAGAAGGAGCACTTGCCTTGTGAGCATGAGGACTAGCATTGAGTTCTCCAACATCTGTGTGAATGCTGGGTGGGCATGGAAGTCTGCCTGTAATCCCAACACTCAGGAGATAGAGATAGGTTGCTCAGAGCAAGCTAGTAGACAAACCAAATTGGTGAGCTTTTGATCAATGTGTAAGATGTACAGTGACCAGGGAAGACACCTGACATCAAATTCTGACTACTACATGAATATGCACGCAAACCCATGTGCATTCATATGCAGCCACTCAAATACAAATATTTTATTTATTTAATTTCTGGGTGTGGTATACCAATGATCCATTAAAATTATTATCAAAATATATTAACGATGAAAACATAAAAGTGTTTGTGACAATTATATTGGACTAATTTATGGACTTAAAGACATCTCAGCTTTCCCTTCAACTCTTGCACCTATGTTAGAGATTCTGCAAGGCTGATTGGCTACAGAGAACATGGCAAAGCTACAGCCAAATTGTCATGGGTTTCCTTTTTTTTTTTTTTTTTTTTTTTTTTTTTTTTTTTTTTATAAAGCCTGGGATATTTATTACAAAGGACAAAGGTAACTCTCATTGGTAGAATTTCTGGTATGAAGCACAAGCTCCAGGACATCCGAACTTTTTGGACTCACAGCGACGAGGATCAGCAGCTACAAGCAGGATCCGATCATACTGAATGAGGATATCTTCTTAGAGGCCTCATCCACATACTTCTGGTAATAAGCCACCAGGGCTTTGGAGATGAACGGTCGAATAGCATAAATCTGGGCCACATGACCAACACCCTTTACACGGACTCTGATACCCACTCCAGCAAATCGCTCCTTGCCCAGCGGCAGAACGGGCTCCAGTAACTTGTACAACGTGCACGGCTGGATCATCTCCAGGGGACGTACCTTCACGTTGATGAGCCTGTTTCCCGTTTGCAGTGCAACACAGCTGTGGCCGTCTTCTTGCGTCCGAAGACCTTCACAGACTGAAGCAGACGCTTAGACAGCATGGCTGCGACTCTGAACACGAGCGCCTCACCGTGCGACGCCGCCACCGGGAAAGCCCGTGGGTTTCCTTAATAGCTATTTGTTGCCCACCTTTGAAACTAACATCGTGTTAGCTATCAGGCAAAACCTTTGGAATGTAATAACTTACTTACCATTATTTTCACCAGACTCCAAACTAAGAATATCATCAGACAACACCTAAAACCTATAACAGAGTTTTCCCCACTACACCATTATCTGCTGCTTACTGGGTGTTCCTGTGTTCCCACCAATGTATTAAAAAAAAAAAAACAACTTGATTTATGACTTTCTTTTGTTCTGTCACTACAAAAAGTTCATGTAACCATTTTCACGTTGGTACATGTTGTTCATGGCAACATGAATCTGTGTTCCCAGGTCACAATCACTCATATTTGGCTTTGAATAAATCATACATTGTCCCCTTTGCTGTGAATACTGTGTTTTGCATGGACACTGAAAGGGAACCAACAAGCACCAGAAGTCAAGTTTAAATTTGAGAAGCTTTCAATGATTTTATAATTAAGAAACGGAACTCTTTGCCTCTGAGGGCTATGAACAACGTAGTAAATCAGAGAACGGACCAGAAAGAATTGAGTCATTTCAAATGGCAGAGAGGAAACATAAGCAGATTAAGAAGTTCTCGATGGACCAGAGAATGCCACAAAGGTGGTCGGTGGTGTTGTCCACTGTCAGCCTGCCTCCTGGGCTAACCCAGAGCATAGGTCTAAGGCCAGGATGAATCATAGCCACTGTTTTCTGCTCAGAGTGAAAAGCCTTCCCAGTGGACTGCGGAAATGGAAATGGGAAGTAATAGTTAAGATTAAAGTGTGTACCTGAGGGCCGGGGAATATGCAGTTCACGAGCCTGAGAGAAGCTACATGCAAAGAGAAAAGGGAAGTTGGTCACTACCAAATGATTCAGTCAGAGCAGACTCAAGAAGACTCTAAAGTAGGACAATGGTGGACTATTGGCCAGGGAAGGGCGACTTCACTAACTGTTGATATTTAATTTATATAGCAGAAGCTGTTAATCAGTCAGGAATAAAAAGAAAACTCCATGCTTAGGATTGGTTTATCGTGAATGTCCTCCCTTGGAAATCACCGTTCCAAGCTCTGTCAGTGCCCAGGGAGGGACCCTGGTGTTTCAAGGCAGCGAGTAGCTTCAGGCCAAACCGGTTTTGTTAGCTCTAAGGAGGCCTCGGTGTCAGCATCCATACCCAAGCCAGCAGCAGCCCGGCTCTCCAGCCTTGTCTCTTCTGAGCTCCTCTGAGTGTCCTGCTGCTTCCCTCCTCCACCGCAGAACCACCTCCCCCCGCAGTTCATTAAAGCAAGCTGTTTGAACAGGTTCTCAAGAGTTAGTCATCCTCAGAGGTTTAGGGTGCTTTGCTCTGACTGGAGACTGGCACCAGCAAGACTCCCCCGTAAGGAGAAGGTCTGGCTTGAAGAGTTGTGGTTTAGATTCATGCATTCACAGGTTACAGTTTGCCTATGTCATGAGCTTGAGACTAGTTGATCATATTAATGTTCAGGACCAATAAATCTATGGTAATTTATACGAATGCGTTTTAAAACCCTGAATGGCAAAGCTCTTGTCTTTTTTTTTTAACTTTTTAAAATTCATCTATTAATTTTACATCCCCGCTGCAGCCCCTCCTCCCATTCCCCCTCCCAGTCCCTGCCCCCATCTCTCCCTCCACCCCAATCCCCTTCTCTTCCACCTACATCAGGAAAGAGCAGGTCTCCTATGCGAATCAATAAAACATGGTATGTCGAGTTGCAGTAAGACTAAGCACCTCCCCATGTATGGAGGCTGGGCAAAGCAACGCTGTATGAGAAGTAGGGTTCCAAAAGCCAGTAAAAGAGTTGGAGATAGCCCCTGTTCCCACTGTTTGGAGTTCCATAAGGGGATCATGCTACACAACTGTAACATACATGTAGAGTGTCTAGGTCAGTCTCATGTAGGCTCCCTGGTTGTTGGTTCAGTCTTTGCAAACACCTGTGAGCCCAGGTTAACTGAGAGCCTTCCTGTGGTGTCCTTGACCCTCTCTGGCTCCCACACTCATTTTTTCCTTTGGTAGCTGTTAAGACTTTTGCTGCAGCTATCGGTGGAGAGAAAGAAAGCTACGAATGAGCAACCCACATGGAGTTTATTGACAAGAGAAGGGGGAAGGATGGGGTTGGATTGTCAGCCAACCCAAGAAGAGAGGGAGAGAGGGAAAAAGGGGCGAGGTTGGACCTTTTGAAGAGAAGACTGCACATGTGCGCTGAGGTTTCACGCATGCGCAGAGTCCTCACGCAGGCCATGCGTGGCGGTGACGTGTGATGATGTAGCACGTTTTCCTGTGCGTGCCCCGCCCATCGGTAGGGGGCCCGGTCAGCCAGGTGTATATCCTAACAGTATCAGACCACTTTGAGAGCATGGTGAAGATGTAAGCCCCTTCCAAGGAGAAATAAACACCAATATGCTTATGCCTATAGTATTTGAAATGCAAATTTCAAATTTGAGAATTCCATATATGTTCTGATGTGCCATAGATATCCTAAGCTAACAGGATTTGTAAGTATGAAATGATATTAGGCATGTGTTTTTAAATCTGTAGAATTACATTTTTATACAAAACTTAATGGTATATAGGAAAAGATATAAATAGAAAAGAAACTCAGATACCCACCACAACATGAATGCTTGTGTAATATCAGTGAGATGATTTAAATTTTGTATGAATTTTGTTATTTTTTCAATTTAATCATATTTTTCTCTATTTTATTCCCATTGAAGCAGTTGTGCTCATGACAGATCTTCAAAATGGATGACAGACCTCTTAAAAGCAAATCTAAAAAGACTCTGGAGTGGATACCGAGGGGCTGCTGGGTACAGATCACTTACCTGCCTCTGGGATCACATGGCTCATGGGAATTTTCCTCCTGACTTTCTGATTGGTTCAGATGTGGTGTCCTGACTCCAGCTAAACCCTCCAGTGTCTTTGTGAAGATTGTGCGAACAATGACGAGCAAGGAGCCAGCTTTTCTTTGGGGACAGAGTAAGAACATATGGGGTCGTGGGGGACATTTTTCTGCTTCCCTACAGGACATAGAGAAATGCAAGTGGCTGCTGAGTCCCTGGCTGCAGCTGCTTTGAGACTAGTCGAACTGGCATCCGTCCTTTCTGACTTCCGACTCCAGTTCTTCCTATGCTTCTAGAGAAGTCTTTTGCTCTTTCGACAAGTTTTGTTTTTGTTGTTTTGTTTCGTTTGAACTAGTTACAGTTTGATTTCTAGCACATGGACCAAGTACACAGTTAAGAAATACATGAAATTACCAGTACTTCCTGACTCTAAAGGCTGTAATTCTCATTCTCTCTCTCTCTCTCTCTCTCTCTCTCTCTCTCTCTCTCTCTCTCTCTCTCTCTCTCTCTCTCTCTCTGTGTGTGTGTGTGTGTGTGTGTGTGTGTCTGGCCTTGTGGAGGACTGAGAGAACACAAAAACAGACAAGTGGGGATGACTGGCTCAGATCTTGGAGGCGGAACTCATCTTGGCTGCAGGAAGAAACAGACAATACCAGGATTGTTCAAACTAAGGTTATGACCATAAAAATTAAATTGCTTCTCTCACTTGCGATGAACAGGATAACACATTGACAAGGTTATGAAGGATATATATTTTTTTTCCTAACTCAGTGAGTTAGAAAGCAATCCCTGCCCCAACTGGGCGACAGAAAGTATCTAAGCTTTGCTAAAACCTCAGCTAGAGATATTCTTTACAAGTGGGTTTGTGCCCTTTAAAGTCAATGTAACCATGAGCACTGGGACTTAATTATTCTAGGAATACTTAACTAGTGATACTCTGTAAGGAAATTCTTGTCTCTTTCTGTCTGTGTATAGGCATGGGGACAACATCAGGTGTCATTCCTCAAGTGGTATCCACTTTATTTATGTATTTATGTATTTATTTATTTATTTATTTATTCATTCATTCATTCATTTATTTGAGACAGAGTTTCTCACTGGCCTGGGACTTGCCAAGCAGTTCAGGCTGGGTAGCTAGTGAGATCAGGATTTCTGCCTGTCTCTACCTCCACAGCCCAGCAGTGGGATTACAAATGTGCACAACTGTACCTGGCGGGTTGGTTTTCTTTTGTTTTTGTCAAGTGGGTTCACGGGACAGGGATGATTAAACACACGTTGTCACACTGGCAAGGACAACACTTCACCAACTGGGGCATCATCATGATCCCGAAGTGATCACCTTAATTATGACCCTCTTAACTGAATTATAATTCACCCGAGTGAAAAACTGCATCTTCCAATCCAGTTCTCTACAGATCCATACGGAACAAGAGGGAAATTAGGCTGCTTAGATTTTATTTTATTGAGTTTAGTCTATTATAACATGGGAGAGAGAGAGAGAGAGAGAGAGAGAGAGAGAGAGAGAGAGAGAGAGAGAGAGCGAGCTGGAGTTATCTGGAAGAGTCCAGGGTAGAGAGAGAGAGGTAGACTGAACGTGTCCAGCAGACTAGAGGACTGTCTGTGAGAGAGGGGAGGATAGCAGATGGCAGAGAATAAAGAAAGCATGGTGACAATAGCAGGGACAGACAGAAAACCCCACCACTGTGAAGAGAACAAACAGATATCTGGGAGGAGGGAAGCCTGGGGAGATGAGAAGGGCTAGGACTGTAGTGTGGACTTTGAAAAGTGTAACAGGTCCCTGTGAAACTGAGGGAGCCTAGAGGCAGATATGTGCTTTGATATGCAACCTCAGGTAGCCATTTGTCCTTCTGCCAGAGGTAAGAGAAAGACTCCTCATGGCAGATGGAAACCAGTATCACAAGTTCCTGAGGAATGCTGGCATTTATCAGATGTTCTATAGTCCAGTTTGAGCTTATTTCTGGATATACAGACTGCCTCTTGGGGTTTGGGAGACTGACAAAAGATATGTGCATCTACAGGTCCAGGCTTCAGTATCATCCTGCAAGGAGGTCTGACACGTTGTTAGAACTGTGTGAAATCTCTTCCCAGAGACAAGCTCCCCTGGCTGGCTAGGGTCTTCTCTTTCTCCTAAGGAAATTCCCCTTTCTTTGGGGTCTGTTGTTTCAGCCATCTGATTGAGTATCTCTTTAAATATCCTCAATTCTGGCAGGCAGGTTACAAGCCAATAAAATAAATAAAATCTGTCTACAATCTGAAGGACATTTTTACTTGTGCTATTTGATTTTTTTAATGATGTTTTAAGAAGCAGGAGATGGAAATCTATGGGCCTCTTGTAGTAGATCAGTACTTATCCCTAGCATAGGAATGGACTTTGGGAGCCCATTCCACATAGAGGGATACTCCTTGAGCCAAGACACATGGGGGAGGGCCTAGGCCCTATCCCAAAGGATATGACAGATTCTGAAGACCCCCTTAGGAAGGCCTCACCCTCCCTGGGGAGCAGAAAGGGTATGGGATAGGCATGATGTTATTTGGGGCAGGGGAGGGGGCAGGGGAGGAGGGGAGGGAAAGGGAACTGGGATTGACATGTAAAACAATCTTGTTTCTAATTTAAATAAAAAATGGAGAGAAAAAAAAAAAAGAAGCAGGAGAAAAGAGTTTGCAGAAGGACCCTGCAGCCAAGAGTGGTTGTGAATCCAAGGACCTAAGGCTCTCCGTGGAAGTCATCTCTGTGGCCTTGCCCCTGCCCTGGCAGGTCTGCTTTCTGGGTTAGTCTGGCCAGTCAGGTAAGCAGCTAGTGGCCTGGATTAGCCAACAGCCCCAAGGAAAAAAACCTGCTGAGCTCACATTGTTCTTACTGCTAGGTTTCAGACCCAGGACAGAGGGCTGAGGAGTCTATTTAATACATCAAAGCAAACCTGCCTGCCAGGTTCTCCAGGGGTCCCTCAATCCCTACTTATTACAGGGCATACCCTGAACTCTCCAGTCTAGGGGGCTGGGCTGCCCACTCTCTTTGTATTTTTGGACCTCCTGGTTTCTGCTACTGGTTCTCTCCTTTCCCATCTCCCCCACCCTCCACATGGCCCACCTCAATCTCCACATGCCCACTCTGGACTCTCCCGGATGCCCCTGCCTCAGGCTGTGCTCTCCCACATTTCTTCAATAAACTTTCTCCTCCACCACACCTAGGAGCAGTCCTGTCCCTTTTCTTTTTATTTCTGTTTTTTCCATTCACTTCTCTCACCTGGTCATCAGCAGGATGAGGTGTCTGGAATCCAGCAGGGGAGGAGGTAAGTGGGGTGGAGGTTGGTCCCAATATTTTTTTCCCTCTTCTCCACTCCATTCATTTCATACTAATCTTCAAGGAACACTTTTCTTATTTCTAGTCAATGAATTTTTTGTCTTAATCCAGACACACTGATAATTTCCCCGTTACTTCTCAAGACTAAGAAATGCACTAAAGTGATAGATAGGTAGAGGTAGAATGGAGGGGGTTGGATAACACAATCCAGGATAGGTTGGTATCTGCAATTGGACTTAAAAAAAAAACAAAAACCAAATGACGAGTTATTTCTTTGTTTTTGTTTTGTTTTTTGAGGCAGGGTTTCACTGTTTAGCCCTGGCTGTCCTGGAACTCCCTCTGTAGAGCAGGCTGTCCTGGAACTCAGAGATTTGCCTGCCTCTGCCTCCCAAGTGCTGGTATTAAAGAAATATGCCATTACTGCCCAGTTGAGTTATTATTTGTTGTGGAATAGAATATTTGTTTAACTGTGTAAAGACTTGTTGCATTTGTTTATGCTGCATTTGTTTAACTATGTGAAGATGTGTTGCTGTTTAACCTTGCCTGCCTAAGGCACTCGAGTGGTCTAATAAAAAGCTGAACAGCCAATAGCTAGGCAGAGGAGGGACAGGTGGGGCTGGTGGGCAGAGTGTAAGGGGAACCATCCAGCCAGCTTGTGGGGGCAGCCAGTTGGGGCCAGTCAGCCAGACACGGAGGAGGCAGGAGAGCAGGATGGACAGTACACAGATGAGGTAAATGAGCCTCGGTGCAGCACATAGATGAATAGAAATGGTTAATTTAAGTTTTTTTGTTAAAAAGCCAGTTAGAAGCAAGCCCAAGCTAAGGCTGAGCATTCATAATTAATAAGTCTCCATGGTAAGTTTTGTTGGCTAGCAGTCCAAGAAAGCCTGCTATAGTTATTTCTTACGGTTTTGCTTTGTTGCAGGGCTGAGGACTGAACACTGGGCCCTGTCTATAGTTGTCTTTCTGTTTCATTGGCCAAGAGTTCAATTGCTACACTCCTGTTAGCTTGCTGAAGTCATGTCCCGTGACTAAAGAAAAATGTAAACCATTTCCTGTACACTGGATACAGCGGCATAATTCAGACAGAAGATGGTAAATGAGGTATTTTTAGACAGGGGGCTTCTAGAACCAAGTCTATTACAACTGTGACCATGTGACCATTTATACAATATAAATCTGTATCTCTGAGCTGTAGTTTCCTAATCCACAAAAACTGACTACCCCTAAGTTTTATAAAACATACATGACAACATCTCCAAACATGATCTGGTGCTATGCAAATGTACAATTATGTTGAACCAAGTTTTATCTCAGATTCTTAATCTATCTAATTCAATATTACCATATTGTACTTTTTATATTTTGTATTGTATTATATTTTCAACTTACAAATTCTGAAACATAATTTAAAAGCTATTTAAAACTTAGTGTCTTTTTTATCATGTATATATTTTATTTTATTTTTAATTACTGCTATTTACATATCCATCACCCCATTCACTCATCCTCCCATTCCCCCCCCAGTTGCCCCCCACTCCTCTCCAGGGATAGTGAGGCCCTCTACCAAGGACCTTCAAAGTCTGTCATATTGTTGTCGGGAGGGCCTAGACCCTCCTTGCTGTATCTGGGCTGCAATAGTATCCCTCCACAGGGAGTGGGCTCCCAGAGTCCATTTGTGCTCTAGGAATAAAGACTGGCTCTGCTGTTAGAGGACCCGTAGACTGTCTTGGACTCCTAGCTGGTACCCACATTCAGAGGGCTTGTATTGGTCCAATAAACTTAGCATTTTTTAATGCTACACATTACATTGAAAACTATTGCTTGACTGGATATGAAGACCAGCCATTGGTTGATGTTTGACATCATCAAGGCTTAACCGACTAGGACATTTATAACTCTGGAAGCCCCACACCTTCTAATGGCTTCAGCAAGAGAATGCTGTATGAATACTGTATAAGTTAATGACTGTGCAAGAGGATGGTGAGATGTGCATGGTGCCTACTTTTCTAAGGATATGATCTCTGAGACCAGTTAGTTACAGTGTGCTTGAGGCTGGCCCTTGGGATCCTAAAGTCACACGTTTGCTTTTAGGTGAGTTCCAGCCCAGCGGATCTACAGCCCTGTGAGGAGATCGACTTTTGACCCTTCATCTTTGCTATAGCAAATAATCACTTTGTTTTTGTGAGTCAGTGCTCTGCTGTCTGGACATGCTTGCCTGAAGTCAAGTAATGATTTGTGTAAGAGAAAAGAAATCAGATGGCTAGGAAAGACATGTGTTAAGGGGAAAAATCAAGACAAAGAAACCCTGTGCATTTGAGGTAGAGGAAATTAGAGCCAAGATTCTATATGCGTGTGTGTTTGCGCGCACGCACAATTTATCTTGTCTCTTATAAACAGTGAAAAATAGGGACATGGACTTAGACTCATAAAAGCTTCTTGAGCAGTGGTTCTCAACCTGTGGGTCCTCACCTCCATAGGGGTCACATATCAGATGTCCTGCATATCAGATATTTACATTACAATTCATAACAGTAGCTAAATTACAGTTATAAAGTAGCAACTAAATAATTTTATTGGTTGGGGGGGTCAGCACAGCTGAATTAAATGGTTGCAGCATTAGGAAGGCTGGGAACCACTGTTCCTGCACATGCCCGTTTCTGCATTCCTCCAGGCCATTTTGGGGGTTCAGCAATGACACAGATCTGCACCAAGGGCAGAGTGCTGCTTCGGATCTGCCCTCACATCCCCAGGCCATTCCACTAGGTGCAGCTCAAACCCCACACAAGTGATCTCTTTGTGGAGGTCTTGGACTATGCACATTTTGTACCTTAAAAAAATGTACACAGGGAGGTATCTGAATCTCTGTTTTTAGTTCAAACACAGCCTTCTTGATATCCTCATGCAATCTTGATTTTTCATGGTATGTTTACCTTTTTGCTGCAATAATGGTAGAAGAGCCTGGGAAGTAACCTGTGTAGTCACCACTCAAGGACCAAGTTAGAGCTGGGCAGTGGTAGCACACGCCTTTAATCTCAGCACTTGGGAGGCAGAGACAGGTGGATCTCTGTGAGTTCAGGCCAGCCTGGTCTACAGAGTGAGTTCCAGGATAGGTTCCAAACACTACAGAGAAACTTGTCTCAAAAAACAAACAAACAAAACAAAACACCAACTTAAAATTTCAGTCATGTTGTGAATATACCCAGGATAGGAAACATGATAAAAATACTTTTTAAATAAATGGTAAGTTTAAAATAATAGCAATAAGAAAACAGTGTAGTTAAATCCCCTGAGCATAATATTCAATTCCACTATGCACAGTACAAACAGAGAAGCTTGAAGTTAGGGTAGGAAAAGCTTTAAATGTTCGGGTGCCTGGAAGACACATGGGGAAATCTTGGGTGCTGGCAGGGTCTGCCTCCTCGAGCTGAGAGGTGTTTTATATGAGTGGCATTCACCTTATGGCTGTAATTGTATACTTATGGCGTGCATAATTTTGTACAGGTCTATTGCACATCAGGACAAAGGTTTTCTGAAAAAAAAAACAATAAATCAAAAAACAGGTCACATTGACTTAGAGAAGCTAATAATCTACTAACCAAGGGAGGCTGTATTACTGTGTTTTATTCACACTAACCATGAGTTCTTTCTGGGCCACGGGACTCTGATGAGTTGGAGGGAATTTCATCCATATGGGAGAAGCATGAGGCTTGGAAAACTTGGACTCTGGAGCATATTGTTGTGGATACGGCTCCCCCTAGTGTACTGAGCAACACAGGTGCCCTGCACAGTGGCTAGCCACTTCTCTGTCTTCCCTAGCCTGATTTGAACCACTTGAGATCTGTTTAGTATGGCCAGCCTTTCCCTTCCCAACCTAACCAAGACAGCAGGACAGGTGTCCTGCCTTCCTATTGAGCACCAACAGGCATGGCCATCAAGACGTGACTTGAACCATGCAAGTACTACAAAAGTATTAAACATTTGTTAAAATTATACTCATTTGCTTTATTATTAGTTTTGAGACAAGGTATCACCCTGTAGGCCTGGTTGTCCTGGAACTTGCTGTAAAGATTAGCTGGCCTCAAATTCACAGAGAGCTACCTGTCTCTGCTTCCTCAGTGCTGAGATTAAAGGTATGTGCCACCACCATGCTTTTACTTTTGAAGGTTTCTACACTAGGTTTCCAAGATTTTCAAAGATTTTTAATTATTATTATTATTATTATTATTATTATTATTATTACTATTATTATTATTACTATTACTATTATTATCGTTTTCCATACACCACCTCTCTCCCGCCCACCCCCTCCCCCAGGGATGCAGACCCTGAAAGCCCTGACTATACTAAAGTAGATTGTCCTGCAGCCATGCACGTATAAGCAGAACTAAACAGACTTAGTGGGTATTCGAGAATTGGGGAGGGGGAGGAGGGACGAAAGAGAGAACATATAAAGAGGTTGGAAAGGAAACATTGGTAACTATACTGCATGGCTTATCCAACAGGGTGCTTCTTCAAGTGTCGTCTCTGGAATATCCATCCCTCAGGATGTCAGCAGATTGCCCTCAGCAGAGGGCTGTAGGTCAGACAATGCTGAAGCATTTGGGATTTGGCAAAGACAAATAATTTTAAAAGAAACTACAACATACCCCAGAGCCCTCATGATGCTGTTCCAATGCCGCCATATGTCAGCACAGCACTCGAAGACTCGTGGTATTTCCCAAGTTAACACATTGTTATTTTTTCATGCTTATTTCACAAACTTGATGCATTAACTTTCCTTTGGGGATAGGTCCTGGCATAGGATTTCAGTATCTGTCAATCATAGCCAGAGAACAAACAGCGAAGTGTGCTGAAGGGGAGAGTACGAGGTCTGAGATAAACAGGACAGCTCTGAGGACATTTGTGGTCAGGGTCACAGCTCTCTTCTGTGTGGGAAAACTGGTACTGAAGTGTGGGAAAGCTTCATGGCAGCCCTAGAGTACACGTGGAAGGATCATCAGTGAGGCAACACCAGTTCATCATAGCATTACCCTCCTGAAGGCAACAGGAGCCCACAATGTCACTACTGGAACTTTTTTTTTTTTGTCACAGCTATGATTTGGCTTCTAAGAATGAGAATCAGGACTTTAGAAGTATGGGATCATGCATGCCAATTTCCACTACTTTTTTCAAAACTTTTCCTAATGACAGACAGACATGGTGGAGCACGCCTCTAATCTCATCACTCAGGAGACTCAGGCAGGGGCAAGCCTAAGTTCAAGGCAGGATTTTGTCTCAAAAGCATGAAAACAGAAACAAAAGCAAGACCCTCCTTTTGTGTGCAGCCTCTGTGAGAACTCATATCATCTTTTTCATGACTGTTATTAACAGGATCCCAAGTCCATAAGATACTTCAAAGAAGTCAGAGGAAACAAGTTGTGACATAGGGCGGGTGACATGGATCAGAAGGCTAAGGGAATCTGCTGCCAAGATGATCCCCAGGACCCATGAGATAGGAGAAGAGACTGACTCCTGAAAGTTGTCCTCTGACCTCCATACATGCACCCTGGTACCTCACATACTCACATACATACGCATGCATACATACACACACGAAATAAATACATGCAATAAATAAATGTAAACAAGAGGTAAGTCCCAGAACTCACAGCTACGCCAAGTCATCCTAAAGAGTTTGGGAAAACTCAGAATCCACATAGTGTTTTGCCTTGGACAAAGCGTAGTACTTAGGACAACAGAAGCCAGGCTAGGAGGGAAAGTCATTGCTTTTTCTCTGACTCACAGGTAGTTGAGTAAGTCTGTCCATGTGGACTTCAGAAGGGTGGCTGATCAGTGCCTTGGGCAGTAACCTCGCAGACATGCGGGACTGGACCTGAACTTACATGCAATTCTATGTTCTCTAGCTCCACTGTGGCTCTCCTTTTAGCATTTGGGGCAGGAGGGTGGCAAAGAAGCAGTTCTTAGATGTCACTGGACCTTCTAGCTGGGTTGATTTCAAGCATGGGGAAGTCATCACACCAATGCCTGGTGATGAACTAAGCGGGATTTGAACTCTGGACTTTTCTGTAGATCAGTCTATGTCCTTGTTTTGTGCAGCTGCTCCAGACTCCACCTCATAGCCAGTGTGCTGTGTCTGGCAGACCCATCCTTCAGGCTGCTTCTCCTCATGACTGGAATCAAAGGCGTGTTACAGGTCAGAGCTGAATGTTCTGGCAGACTCGCCACGGACAGACGGCTCCATGCCTGCTCAAAACATACAGTGTCTGGTGAAAGCCAGATTGAAGATCGCTAACCTCACCCGCCAAGATTCCAAAAGGAAAAACTGAGCTCAGAGTTTTCCTCTTGGTAGTGATTTTTCTCCTCTCCTCTCTCTCTCTCTCTCTCTCTCTCTCTCTCTCTCTCTCTCTCTCTCTCTCTCTCTCTCCTCCCTCCCTCCCTCCCTCTCTCTTAAAAGGGAATCCCCATGTTTACAAATTGAAATCCAAAATGCACAAGCGGTCAGTTGGTGATTCTGTGACCCTCTGTAGGTCTGGGGCTTCCTTGGGAATCAGTAGCAGCCTGGAGAGCAGGGAGCCAAGCCTGCCCTAGGCGGAAAGGAATTCTGCAGAGGGAAACTGTGAGGAGGCTTCAGCGCTCCCAGCCTGGTTAGCCTCTGGTTTTGCCTTCCAGAGACATGTCTGCACTCAGCTTCAACTAGTTTTATGAGCTGCATTTTCAGTCTTTTTTTTTTTTTTTGAACTGGGATTTTTCTAAACTCCTTATAGAAACCGAGACATGAGTCTGCATTTTGAATTTAAGAGAAACAAGAGTGAGATATGCAGACAGGGCTCAACTCTGTTTCCTGAAAATAAGAACATGGGCTGGGAAGATGGCTCGGTGTGTAGAGGGCTTGCTGTATGAACAAGGAGAACTGAGTTTGATCTGCAGCACCCATGTAAAAGCCTGATGGCAATGTCTGTCACCTAAGCCACAAGGAGGACCAGACAAGTAGATCCCAGAGACTCTCAGGACTGTAGTAGTGGAAACTGTGAAGTCTAGTTTTGAAGAGGAAGCTTCTCCTGAAAAATAAGACAGCGGCTCACTGGGTGAAAGTACCAAACCTAAGTAAAAGCCTGAGTTCAATGCCTGGGGAGGGGAGAACTGATTCCAAAGCCAGTTGTCCTCTGCCTTCCACACACATGCATCTAGAAAAATTGTAAAAAACTGTACTTAAAAAATGAAAATAAGGTAGAGACTAGAGAAAGATGCCTCTAGCCTTCACACACACATAGCATACATACCCTTAAAGGAAAAGAAATGAGATACCTTCTCTTTAAACCTTAACCTTTAAAATAAGGAGAAAATTCCAGAACAGAACATTTATTTTATACCTGCCTTGGGTGTCTGTTGAGAACTAATAAGTCCTTCCTTGGTGGAAAGTGGCTAGGTTGCCAGCCCCAATTCTAGGAGAGCCCAGAGTGAGCCAGAGCCCAAAAAACTTGAGTGTGGCTGATGGGCCTGGGTGTGGAGGGCTGGGTTTATTTTTAATCTAGGTTCTAGGTCAGTAGTTTAGGGCTGGAGAGATGGTTCAGTCTGTTAAGTGTTTGCTTACAAGCATGGGAACCTGAGTTTACCCCCAGAACCCATTTGGGAAAGAAACGAAACAGAATAAAACAAAACAAAAAAAAAAAAAGAAAGAAAAGAAAAGAAACAAAGCAAAAAACAAAGCTTAGCATGATGGTGTGCTTATAATCTCAGAACAGAGGAAGCAAAGACAGGTAGATCCCTAGGGCAAAGTCTAGGTCAGTGAGACCTTGTCTCAAAAATCAGTTGAATGGATTTGGGCTGGAGAAATAATTCAACGGCTAGGCACTTGCTGTACAAGCCTGATGACCTGAGTTTGATCCCTGGGACCTATGTAAAAGTGGAAGGAAAGAAGTGTTGTTTTCTGACCTCCTCACACATGTCTTGGTATGTGCATACCCCATCTGCCTCTATGACAATGATAAATAAATAAAAATTTATAGAATGAAGGTGGACGGAGCCTGAGGCTTGAGGAATGATACCTAAGGATGTCCTCTGGTTATCACATATCCTCACTATGCAAGCATATGCACCCCCCAGTGAACACACACACACACACACACACACACACACACACACACACACACACACACACACACACGTGAGAGGGAGCTTAGCCTTAACTACTGACCAAGAGTGTGTGGTGTACTTGCCTCTCTTCTCTGAGCCATAGTTTTCTGCTGGAAAATGAGGAGATGGTCTAGGCCACTCCTCTGTGCTCTATGGCAGCTCCAGGAGTCTGGCTGTGGGCTTTCCTTCCTCCTGGATGGTGTTCAGTTCTTCTGCTGTGGCTTTTCTAAAGGAAGCTGGGGGGGTCATGAGATGAACTGGGTCCCCTCAAAATACACGTGTTGGCATAGGGTCTCAGCAAGTTAAAAGGCCTTCAGGGTGAGACCTGAAACAGGATGACTGGATACAGATATGTGAACACACTGAGGGAGGACCATGTGAAGACAATGGAGTAGAGACAGTCATCTCCCAGTTCGGGAGCTTTAGAAGAAACCAATACTACCAACATCTTCATCTTGGCCTTCCAGCCTCCATGCTGAAGACCCCAGTAGGTAGTACTCTGTTTTGGAGGCTCAAGATAATACAGTGGGCTCTAGCACCTTTTCTTGACTTTGGAGAGTGATTATGTGTTTTCATACACCCCCACCCCCCCTTTTTTTCTTCAGGATTTCACTATTGTAACTTTGGCAGTCCTGGAACTCACTGTGTAAACCAGGCTGGCCTTGAACTCAGAAATCTGCCTGCCTCTGTCTCCTTAGTGCTGATATTGAAGGTGTGTCTGTGCAACTGTGCCTGCCTCTCATGTGTTTTGTTTAATATATCTGCTCTTACTCTAAAGTAGGCTTTCATGTGTTGGGATTATTGAGTATTTTGTTTACTTTTTACTAGTTTCTTTATCACCAGATAAAGAAAGTTAGTAGTTTCAGTAAAATAAAATTACTTTCTTGAAGGCATCTTCCCAAGTTTGACCCAACTATTTTGTTTTTTTTGTTTTTTTGTTTTGTTTTGTTTTTTTTTTTTGTTTTTTCAAGACATGGTTTCTCTGTGGCTTTGGAGGCTGTCCTGGAACCAGCTCTTGTAGACCAGGCTAGTCTCAAACTCACAGAGATCCACCAGCCTCTGCCTCCTGAGTGCTGGGATTAAAGGTGTGGGCCACCACTACCCGGCCATTGAGCAGTTGTGAGGGTTTATTTTCATTGTCAGTTTGACTGAATGTGGAATTATCTAAGAGACACCTGGAGGTATGTCTGGGAGGGAGTTTGTAGGGAGGTGTAATTGAGAAGGAGAACCTACCTAAGTGTTTGAATCACTATCCCATGGCTCAGGGCCCCAAACTGAAGAAAATGTGGGCAGAAAAAGCCTGCTGAGCATCAGTATTCTTGTCTCCTTGTTTCCCGACTCCAGATGCACTGTGACCTTCCTCCCATGCTTGCCTCATGCCCTTCCACCACGGCTTCCTCGACAATGATGGACTATATTTCCTCAGACCCAAACCGTGTCTTCTTTAAATGGCTTTTGTCAGCAAGAATAGTAATGAATACACAGTTTTAATTAAAAAAAAAAAGTTGCTTAGAAACCAAATAGTTCATGAGATTAATCCAAGGGTATTGACTTCAGAACTTTATGTAAGGGACTTTAGAGCAAGCAAGCAATGCAGACGTGTGCAGCCGCTTTTTGTAGTTCTCTGGATTTCGAATTTCGTTCAGTTGAATCCAATTTCCTGAGTCACAGAAAACAGCATTAAGCAGTAAAGAGCCCTCCCATTTACCACCGGTTAAGGAGATGCTGAGACTTTTAAATCAGCCATATTATTATCAAAACAGACTTTTCTTTCAGTTAATACCCAGCTTTGGATTCTTTTACACAACGGTCACCTGCAGCTGGAATGTAGTGTCTAACTTTTACAAAGCATTGGGGGGGGGGAATCCTTTCTGTCTATCCCTTCCTCTCTCTCTCTCTCTCTCTCTCTCTCTCTCTCTCTCTCTCTCTCTCTCTAAATTCCATTGCACCATAGCATTAACACTTCCCAGGGAGGTTTCCAGCATGAAGACCACTCACTGGCAAGGTAGACTCATCAGCCACTGAGGCTCAGCATGTGATTCCAATCAGCTTACACACTGAGAGGTGTGGCTCGACCTTGCTTTCCTACCCCACAGTACACATTGTAGATATGGTGGTTGACATGAGAATTAAGCCACCCACCCCACGTGCATGTTTTTAAACATGTGATCCCCAGTTGGTGGCACTGTTTGGGGGAGGTTATGGAACCTTTAGGGGATACAGTCTTGCTAGAGCATTGGGAAGCTAGCGCTTTGGAAGTTTATAGCATCTCCCTGGTTTTTCTTGTCTGAAAAAAATGTGATGCAAGCTTCCCATGCCCGCCATCATGCCTGTCTGTTGCCCTGCCTTCCACACCGTTATGGACTACCCCTGTAGAACCGTAAATTAAGATAAAGCCTTTCTTCCTTAAGTTGCTTTTGGACACTGCATTTTATCTCAGCAGTTGAAAAGTAATTATACTATCTTCATTGGCAGTGTGTGCTGATGCAGCAGCTGGACACTAAGCCAAGCAGCACACAGAAAATAGAGCCATTTTTAAAGATTTATTTATTATGCATATAGTATTCTGTGTCCAGGTATGCCTGAAGGCCAGAAGAGAGCACCAGATCTCATAACAGATGGTTGTGAGCCACCATATTGTTGCTGGGAATTGAACTCAGGACCTCTGGAAGAGCAGCCAGTGCTCTTAACCTCTGAGCCATCATTTCACTAGCCCCATAGCTCAAGGTTTTTAACAAGGGCTATTTATTTATTTTTGGTGTGTGTATGTGTTTGGAATTTTTCTTTGGTGGGGGGGTTCATATGGTTACAAGGATGAAAGTTGATAGATTTTTTTTTCAAGGACACACATTTAAAATAAAAACAACACATCTTGGGGAAAGAGGGAAGTCTTTAATTTCCAGCTGTCAAAATAACAGAAAAAAGTCAGCTTATTTATATTCATTTATTTCTATGGGTAATGAATAAGTTAAGGAACACTTCACCTCAAACACAGATCACTTTCATTATTTTATCTAAGCTAAGGTTTTAGTCCCATATATATTTTTGAATTCCCATCAATGTCTAACACCATTTTTTAATTCTTAGAAAAAAGATTCACAAGCACTTTTTACAGCATTCAAGGAAGTCAGCTGAGGGTTCATAAGAATAATTTTCCTTTTAAAAAACATCAATCTGACCAAAATAAAATCATTTTAATTAACTCCTTCCTGAGTAACTAAAACCTTGGAATGTGCTGAAAGGTTATAATAAATAAGGCAAAGACCAACTAGCTTAAAATGTATTTTCTTTTTAAATTAAACTATGTAAAATGTACAATAATATTTCATGAAGTACAAACTATGTTGGGCCAGGGCCCGTGTGAGCTGATGAAGTTAAGTACCTTGACTTTTGGGATCTAGGGGCTATGTGCTGGGACAAGATACCACCAGGGTCCTGCAAGTAATATTAGCCCCCTCTCCTGTGAAGTGACAGTGACCATGCTGTTGAGCACACAGCAAGTGCTGTGTAAACTTTTAGAAAGACGGGGAGCTTTATGAGTGACCGGCTGTCCTCGTGTCTTAACAAGACAGGAAAAACAAGCCAATACAGCTTCAGATTGTGAGGTTGAACAGCATGTAAGCTAACCATCACTCTCTATATGTGCTGTCATGGAGATGACTTACAAAGTTGCCATGGAGATGACTTGCAAAGTTCCTCACTGCGGCTCTTCTATTTGGAGAATGGTAGCTGTGCTCTAGGTTGCTCTTCAAAGTTTGGTTAACAGAAAGACTCAGGTCTCTCAGAACAGCACAAAGGCTATTTCCACCCCTCTCTGTGAGCAGTTCTCTTATTCACTTCCCGTCCCAGTTCCCTGAGGCAGAAAGGGGCTCATGAGTGGCCAGTGCTGGGCTTAAATCTCTGTGATTTCTGCCTTCCCAGGAAGCCCATGGGCTGGAGCCTTCTTAATGCATTTCATGATGAAGTAGCTTCAGTACGCACTGGACGGTTTTCAAATGACTGGCTTTAGGCTTTAGATAGAGTCCAGTTCTAGTGAAGGAAGGAAAAACTTCTAGAGTGAAGAAAGCATGTACCTTTTGTCCTGTCAGAGTCCTGTTTACTTTAAGCTAACTTGCTTGGCTAGTGTTCTTCAAGGGGCAAACCTGAGGCAGACACAAGTTGTCACCAATGTTCTTCCTGCTGCACTCTGGCCTCTCAGCTAGTTGTACAGTATCCACCAGGGAGAATATGATTTTTTCAGGACTTTTTTAAGATAGACACAATCCAGAAATTAAAGGAACAGAAGCATCATGGGTGGTGTGTGGAGTTGGCCAGAGGAAAGAAGTGGACGGCATATTTTGGTGCAAAAGCATTGCCCAGTGTCTACTCAGGTCACAAAGGGGCACCAACCTACTCAAAAGTGGGCCAAGCAGTGTCCTGTCCAGAAGTCTTGCTGTTTCTGGCATTGATGCCCCTGGGGAAGATTATCGGGAGCACGGAGTTTCCATAAATGATTCTACTGCTGTTTGCCCAGGACTCAGGGCCCTGTGTTACTAGATACAGCAGCTCGTGAAGGTCTAGAAGTTACAAAAGATACCAAATTCTGTGAAGCACAATTTGGCTATGAGTATGCTTGAGGGATTGTGCCTGGTGTACAGTCAAGCTTAGGATTCCTGACATAGATATCAAGGCCAAAGGTGGCACTTCCACTTGTGACAATCCAGGGGGCAGAGAGGCTTCAGACAGCCACAGCGTTTTCCTGATGCCACATGGCCCTCATATTTGATCTGTCCTGCCAACACTTGACATAACAAGCAAATGCTATCCCTCGCTAAGCTCCTTCCAAGCAGAATGGCACTTGAAGATGGAATGTCTCAATGGCACTTACCATGCATGCGCTTTGATCTTGACAAGTTTCCCAAGCTCTGATTGGTTGGGAATGTGGGTGCCAGAGCTATTTTGTTTTCTCAGTGATAACTACTCTGTTCTTGGTGACAGTGTCGCCTGAGATAGACCAGAGGCAGCCTCCTATCCATGTGGGCAGAAACTCAATAACCAGGGGGCCCTCCCTCATGTTCCTTTTCAGTGCCCCTTCCACTCCCAGATGCTTCTAGACCACCCCCCTGCCACTCCGAAATGTTTGTTTCTGCAGTAAGACACAAATCTGAATATCGTTACCACAGAAGTAATATTTTGGGAGACATCTTACAAATGGTAAAATGACTGGGTTGGAGGACATATTTCTCCCTCTTCTCTCACTGTAGGGGGTGGGTAGGAGATTGGGAAAGCTGTTATATGAAGAGGTGCCTTGTGGTGGAGCAATCTAGTGTATCTGGGAAAGACTCAAGGAGGCAAGGGAAAAAAAAAAACACAGAATAAAATTAAACAAATAAAACCCGCAAAACCGGGCAGCTCCCAATGACCCCAACATGTGGGAATGTTTTGGTCTTTTTAATGCACCCGGGCATTAACCAAAGTCCCTTCACAATTTTTCTTCTTCAAAAAACTTTCTGGAAAGGGGGGAAATACAGCCACGGTGGCAACGTCGCGCTGGTATCACCTCTTATAAATGTCTTCTAGCCACTTTTCATCATCTTGTTCCTCATCGTCTATAGGCTCGTCGGTCTCCAGAGGGGTGGGAATGAAGAACTGTGGTCGCAGAGGAGGTCTGCTGGTTCGAGACTTCAGTCCGAGCTTGCGCTTCAGTAGGTGGAACTGCTCTTTGACGTAGTGGTAGAACTCGTACTCGTATCTCATTCGCTGGTAGAGAATCTGCACAGCCTCCGGAGAGGGGACAGTTTTCTTCACGGTCACAGTCATGTTGCCAAGTTTCCTATGCTCTGGAAAAGAACCAGGGAGCCCATGAGCAGCTATCTATGAAACGTTGACTCAGAAGTAACCTGTGGGGGGGGGGCGCATGCGCGCGCGCCTGCCTGCCTGGTATTGGACACCCAACAAAGAGGAGATGTCCCCAAGGGATATGACAAGGTGTCTCATTTCTAGACAGGAGAAAGAGAATTCCCTTGTTTATCATCTCCTCCAGTGTGCTCTAAACTGGGTAACATGCAGGTGTGGTAGCGCCAGCCACTTGAGCTGTTTAGGACAGCTGTTGGAATTGGTGGTTAGTTTGTTAGCACAGTGAGACCCCCATGTCAATGAAAATGAATAAATAAATGGACACTTGCGTTTTTCTTCTACAAAAAGAGAGGAGAGAGTGAGGAATTATTATTATTATTATTATTATTATTATTATTATTATTATTATTATTGATTTGAGACAGGGTCTATCATGTAGTCCTGGCTGCCTGGAAACTTATTATGTAGACCAGGATGGCCTCTAACTCACAGAGATTCACCTGCCTCTGAGCCCCCTTCCCCCTGCCCCAGTGCTGGAATTAAAGGTGTACACCACCATATCGGGCTATATTTTATTATTTATTAGTGAAATTATTTGATCCAAACTGTTGTAAAATGAATCTGAAGGATGTTAATAAAAATCACATATGCAGCCATTGGCCAAATATTTGAGAGATCTAGGCAAAGAGAGGATGCAGGCAGAAAAGACAAACTTGGGGGGTGGTGGATAACTGTTTTCTTCTGTCTCCAGAAGGGTTTTTACTCAGTGCTCCTGGTCTTTTGTTCCCACTCCTCTTCAGGGAGATAAGTCAAGTACATTGTGTCCGCATTTCATATTTGTGTGCTGGGGAAGGAGACTACAAAGTTGCTCCCTGGGGCAGGTGCCTGTCTGTGGACAGCACATCCTGTAAGATGGTGTGTGACTTCATGCTACATATGAAGTCATTTTCTTGTCTACCTTCATTTGGCAAAGCTGGCATCTGGACTGGCATCTCTATGTCTCCAGTGTGCATTTATCAATTAGCTTAGAACCAAGGCGTGAGAAAGTGGATGCTATTTATTAGCCTCTCAAACCCCAAAGACAAGTACATAGAACACAAGCTGGGTCATCCTAATGAGTTCTCTAGGAGGTAGGTCAATAGGCTGTAACCGTTCTAGCAGCCAACAAAGAATTTTAACACATTACACTGCTCTTAAAATAACAGAGTCACAATTATTACTAGGTATGAAACCATTTGGAAATGTTTTCCAGCAAGTCTCTTAACAAAAGGCTTCAGTGGAATTAGCAACATTTTAATAGTATCCATGGAGTAAGTCCAGTACATCTGCTCCTGGGCAGCCACGGCTCTGGGGACTCCGCTCACATTCCTTAGCACAGCCTTACTTCATCCACGTTTTATAAGGCAATGAAATCTGCAGTAAGATCCCAAGGGGGGCTTTCCACACAGTTCCCCCACTGTCCTGACAACTGTACCCACTTTTGGGAAGCACTGGTCAGAACAAACAGGAGGTCAAGCTGTCTGTCTGTCTGGAAACTCCTCAGAACAGACAGAGAAAGCAAAGGGCAATTTCCAGTTTCTATCAATAATTCTTGGGTAGCAAGAGATCCCCAAGTGTATTTCTGGTTCCTCAATCTGTTACTCTTCTTAGTCCCTCCTCCAAGTGCCCTCGTGAAATATGAGGGACAATGACAGCAAGGATCTTAGGAGAGCCTGTTTTTTTTTTAATTTTTAAATTTTTTTAAATTAAACTACTGTTTTTCATTAACATCCAATTCTTGCTTCCTCCACCTTTCCTTTCAGTGACTCTCATTGTTAATCTCTCTCTTTCTGTCTGTCTGTCTGTCTGTCTGTCTGTCTGTCTCACACACACACACACACACACACACACACACACACACACACAGTAGTTCATTTGTAGGGGTGGGGTTACAGCAAGTACTTAGGTATCCTAGGCTGGTCTTGAACTTGTTAGCTGTAGCAATCCCAGACATCAGAATATAATCATTAGGAAGTTAAGGCCTCACCCATGGGCACCCTTTCATAACTTCCCAGGGTGCATGACTCTCATGCTCACTGGGGACATTTGCAAACAAAGAATCCAAGCCAGAACACTTTCCATGGAGGTGGAGGAGGGGTGGGGAGCAATCATAGTCCAAGGTCAGTTCAGCAGTGTGTTTGGCCCATGGAGTATTTGTTTAGAAACTGACTTAGTTATAAGGACTTCGTCTATTTCATGTGGAATATGAGTTTCTGGCTTTTCTTAGAGGATGGCCATAGAACTCAGCATGACCATCTCCTTGAGAGAGATGGTGTACTCAAATCCTAAGTGTCAGCTCATTATTTCATGTCACCTCCTTTACTGCTATAGAAGACCCTGCTTGAGAGGCTTAGACACTCTGGGTTCTGTATACCCAGAAAGCAGGTATTTTATGTTAATGCTCCTTGGTGTGTCCACTGCCACCTTGCTCCCCTCTCTCTACAAATATTGATTGAATAGCCATTTGGTACCAGGTGCAGGAGCTGCAGAAAGTGAATGGGACATTGTCATCACCACCAACAGACATTCTGACAGCTTGCCCTGTGCCAGGCTCTGTGAGATATGAACACACATTTTTGGTTCTTGTGAACCCCCGGCCCCCAGTGCTATGGGGTCATTTATCACCTTACAGACATGGCTCTGGAATCCAGTACTCTGCTCAGGCTCACAGAACCAGAAAGCAGGGAAGTTAGAAGTTGGGTCTGAGAGTCTGACAAGCTGAGCCAACTTTCAATCATGCTAAAGCAGAGCTGGCCTCCAGGGTTAAGTGGACACCTCCCCCTCCCACAGAACTAGTGGCCACAGGAGGGGAAGGCAGGACATTCTGGTTTGCTTCTGGGCATTGGCACTTCCTCTATGCCGTCAGAAGCCAGAACTGGTGGACTTTCTTAAACACTTCGCACAAAGATGGGGCTTTCATACCTGCCTCCTTTACAGTTCTCCAGTTTGCCCAGTTCACCAACAGGCACCAAGGCCCCAGAGACTGGCTCAAGGTGATAAGCCTAGCATGGGAAGTCCTGAGCCTGGAGAGAAGGCTTTCTGATCCCTTTCTAGCACCTTCTGACTGTATCACAGGCTATTAGTTTCCAAATGGAGTGGAAATCTATAACCACCCACTTCTCCTGGCCCAGTGTGTACTCTGGCATTACGAGGATTGGTCAGAGAGAACGGGCGAGTGTTCTAACTCGTCGGGGTGGGAGTAGGGGTGGGGAGTCAGGAGGATCTGCTGAAAAAGGCAGCAGCCAGAAAAAGTGTTTTCAGAATAAAAGGGACTGTGTCTTTCTCAGCTCCCCAGTGCCCATCTCTGTGCCTGGAACATAACTATGATCCACAGAAGTCTGTTGACTTGAAATCTGCATTTGAAATCCATCAGTAAAACTGGATTAACCTCAAGGGCAATTTGGGGTGTTAAACGTTACATAGGCTGTTGCTTGTTAAATTCCCTTCTCATTTGAGGTTCTTCCCTAAGCAAACCTTCATGTCTAGAAACTGGATTTCTTGAGGTAAGCTGGGGAAGCCATGGCTGCTCTGGACAGGATGGAAACTGCTCCCTCCACCTTCTGTTGAAGAAACCATGTAATGGTGACAGGTCACTTTCACAAACTCAGTCAAGCTGAAGAATTACCATGATAAGGGATGATTTGCCACAAACTGAAATATCTGCGCAGACAGATCTGTGTCTCTGCCACCTTACAGTTAATACATTTGTGCTAGGTGTATTATAACTCTAGACAATAATGAAAGAAACCTGAGCACTGCTGGTCAGAGTGACATCTGTGTTGTGACTCTTTTGCTGTTATCAGTGGTACTCAGTGATCTGCCTGGCCACCATTTTTGATACCTTTCATGTTGTTCTTCCATTAGCACAAGAAAGATGTTCTTTTTAGAGATGGCGCAAGGAAGTGTTTCCAGTGCAAGAGTGAGGACTGGAGTTTGGATATGCAAGTTATGCAAGAAGCTGGGTAGAAGTGCCAGTTTGTCTGTAATCCCAGGGCTCAGGAGGCTGAGACGGGAGATTTTCAGGCACACTGATAGCTAGACTAGCTGAACTGATAAGCTCTGGGTTCAGTGAGAGACCCTGACTCAGTAAGTAATGAGGAGAGGAATTGAGAAAGACATCCAATGTCTCTCCACATGTGTGCACATTGTATATATATGAATACACATCCATGTGCACACACACACACACCACACACACACATACACATGCAAAAACAGAAGAAGTAAAACATTCATTTAGATCACACCCATTTGCTCTTTGTGCCAAGGGACCTGCTGTGGATATAATTTAAATGGGGTCTTTTTGGTCGACCTTGAGTATTTCCTTGTGGAAGATATCATGTCAGGCTCCAGGGAGCATCCTCAGAAAACTGAGCTTTCGGAGGAAGGGTGACCCAGCACAGACAAGTCCTACAGGGCTTTGGGAACCTCATCCTGGTTCAGTCCATGTCACCACTGCATGGAATGCAGAGGCCATTGCAAAATGTAAAGATGCTGTGTGCCAGCACCTGGTCCTTCCAGTGAGCCATCCTACTCACACGAGGCATTCGGTGTTCAAGCATAATAATAAATATTGCTCACCAATCACCTCATTTGTGTGTAGTAACAAGCGCAGTGTATTTAATTCCAGTTGAGGCTATGACTGGATTTGGCTTTACTGACCCAGATCTGGACATTTGGCAAAAGCCTCAGCTCTCTCTACCTTTGTGGCATGGACACGATGTTTAGACTAGTTCATAATCTTCAGGACTCTAAAAAGTCCCTTTGATGTAAATAAAAAAAGAAATCGAAAACCTGCCCCTTGCAGCGCCCCCTCCCACCCCTCTCTGTCTGTCAAACATTCATAATGGAAATACGTTGTTGCCTTGATTCTGGGCCAGGATAAACAATCTGGAAACAGTGTGTAAACTCAGCTGCAGTGGAGGACAGAGGCCTCGCTTTATGACCTTGGAGATGGTTAACCCGGTGTAAGAGAACCAAACCTCACTGCTGACTGGAGTTGTGTTTTGATGCTGGACAGACTCCGTGGCTCCCTTTTTCCATGCGAGAGAATGAATGCTCCACAGTGACTGGAGGACCTCCCCCTCACCAATCTAGACTTGTTTTAACCTGCTCCAGCAGAGGTCATGTGCGAGAAATGGATATGAGCTTCATAAGAACTGAAGTGAGGTCAGTTTTTACAAGGCGGGGGGGGGGCAGGGGCAAGCATCATCAAAAGATAGGCATCGTGTTTCAGCTTCCGGTTAGCTGAGCAGTGACTGACAAGTGGCCCCGCCGCCTTAACAAGCATTCTGTTTTTAAAATATGCATTTTATGATTCCCAGGTTAGATTACATACAGAAATTTCCAGCACTCACAGAGAAGCACACTTTCTCAGGTGACAGGTATGAGGAAAGTCACGGTCAGGTATGGTGGAAATAGAGCACTAGGTAGTGGGAGAGAGAGAGCATGCACTCCAGGGCTGGAGAAGCAACAGGGCATGTGCCCCAGGGCTGAGGGAGCAACAGGGCATGCGCCCCAGGGCTGCAATGCTAGCAACTCCTGCAGAGTCTTGCGCCATGCTGGCTGCCCGGGGAACCGTGTGAACATGATGTGTGTCACAGATAGAGTAAACTCATTTCCTGAATTATGCAAGGCGGCCACACAGTTCAGACACATGAAATACAACTGCAGGGCAGCCAGGCTGCCCTGCAGCTGCGAACAGCGGAAATGAATGTGTGTCACTTCGACTTCACAGTGATAGGCGGGGCTGACAGGAGCAGTTTTTGATGTGCCCCTTCCGTGATTGATGGCACGTTAAGGTCAGCTTCTTGGAGGTATGGCAATTAAGAGAGAAAGGGGGGTAGGGGGAAGGCACTTCACAGTCGGCTGTCTCTGAACTTAAGGCTGGTAAAGTAAACAGAGGGAGCCCCCCCCCCCGCCCCCGTATTCATTTCTGATCTAGAAGTATAAATAACTAAAAATTAAGTTGAGATCACTTTGAATTTCAAGAGAACCATTGCTCTGTGCAGCCAAGTGCAAATTACATGGTTTTCTCCATTCCCCCAAACTTCGAGGCTCCTTTGATGAGTGAAAATGAAGGCTTTTTAACACTCAAAATCTGCTTTGATATTTGGAAGCAGGGGCTTGATAAAAAGAAGCAGGAGGAGAATGAACTTGGCTTGTGTGGAGTGGGTCACCAAAAGTCCATGGAGACCAGAGCACTACCCATTTCGGGATGGAGGCTAGCTGCTCAGTGGCCTGCCACCAGGCATGTAGGTTTAGGAATGTCACACAGGTAGATCTCAACTCCAGACTCTAAAGGTAGAGTATGGCCTGCTGGAGTGACTCCCACTTGAGTGGTTCAACTCCACATCAGTTATCTTGGAGCCTGCTAAAACTGCTAAGAAGGCAGTGGCCACAGTAGGGGCTTCGGTGGACAGTGGCTGCGGTGGGGCAGTGGAGTTGGTAATTAGTTGCCAGGATTTGCCTGGACTCAGCACAACCATTTATTGATGCTGTATTGTGTACCTACTAAGTCCACCACAAAGAATATGAGAACCTATAAGAGCTGGGAACATAGACTCACCCCCTGAGAAGGAACAAACCATAGACAGAAAAACAGACATGTAACAATCCTCTTCTACCACCTGGGAACCCTTGCTCCCCTGGGGACCTGGTGGGCTTGGGCATCCTTCCAACAGAAAATCAGAGAAGTGGCAAGAAGAGGCACCATAAAGGCTGGCCTTTGTACTAAGCAAATGTGTATTTGTTGTAGGGTCAGATGACTACTCTGCACCAACCTAGGGTACCAGCAGCTGCACAGGGACCAGGGTATCAGTGTTGATGACCACTGCAGCCTTCTAACTATATGAGGTGATCCTAAATCTTAGAACCAACCCCCTGGGCTGGAAGAGGCCTCCTGTCCCTCCTGGTGCCATTCACATACAAAGAGGGATCTGCATGGGGCCACCCCAGTGCCTGACTAGGTCAGGGAGCTAGCAGTTGGCTTTCCCTGGCACCTAGGTTTCCCTGGCACCTAGGTTTGGTAGACAGAGAGTAATTTGCTTCCAGGTATTTTCTCCCCAAGACTTTACCCCAAATGAGTCAAAAAAGCTTTGAAAGACTCTACTACTGGAAACACACATACATGCTTCTCAAAATGTTTGCCATCAGATACAGGCCCAGACATGGGATAACAACAATAGAGTGAATTTCTGTTTTAATGTCCATAAGAAAAAGACCTACCTACTGGAAGGCTCATCAATACAATTTACCTTATTGTGGGAATACACACACATACACACACACACACACACACACACACACACACACACACACACACATGCACACACACACACACACACACACACACACATAAATGTACATACGTAAATATTTCAATCATTACTGACAAATCATTGCTGATAAATGTGGTGCTACTCTTGGTATTTCTGTCAATTTGTCTGGTGTCAGAGTGTGGAGGCCCAGGCCAATGACTGATGCTGACATCCTGATAAAACAGGAAGCTTATCTGGACAAACATCAAACAAAGTAGGGTAGCACACAACTATCATCTCAACACTGAAGAGCAGAGGCAGGAGCATCTCATGTTCCAGTTCAGCCTAGGCTACACAGTGGGATTCTGTCTTAAGAAAAGAAAGAAGAAACAAAGATGATCAGGAGAAAGATCAGCCTTGCATTTCTAAGTTCCTTTGTCATTTGACAGTTCTATAAGTTTAACTGTAGTGGGGATACAGAATTCTTCATTGCTCATTAACATAGTTCTAGTAGATTAGTGTTATTTATATTGCATACATCCCCCATCCCTCGAACACACACACACACTAAGGAGGTTCCCCTGGAGAGATATGTTTTTCCTTCAATGTGCTCAAGTCCACTGTTGAAATCCAGCCCTGATGTTAGGTTATTGGTGGACACCCACAGACGATGACACAGCCACAGGAGATTTCTCTACCTGATGTTTTGTGGTAGTCTATCACATTTCCCAATAATCAAGTTACTTATACAGTTGTACATAGGGTTGTCATAAAGCCTGAGGATACTTTGTCAGCTTTATTGCTTGAACCTTTCTAATAGACAGGAGTAGTTTTCAACATAAAAATTCATATATCTATACACAAACACATATGTATATATATATATATATATATAATATATATATTATATGGACATAGGTTGGCAAGTTTTAGGAAAACTTACGGAAAAACTAAGACACTAAAATGACTTTTAATCAAGTCACAGTTATTAGTGTAACACATTTCCTCTCAGTGTTTTTATTTATGCATATGAATTATAAAATACACTGGTTATGTTTTATTTAATTTTATACTCTTTTACAAATTAAATCATCACATGCATTTTTCTTTATCAACAATTATTCTAACTCCATCACTCTACCCCTTTAAGTCAAGAACTCACTCTGTATCCAGGCGTCTCTGGAATTTACGGAAATCTTCCTGCCTCGGCCTTTCAACTACTAGAATTTACAGGTATGAGTCACCACACCCAGCCTTGCAAGCCCTCATTTGCATCACATTTTAAAATATGATGTTTGAATATCATATAAATACACTTCTACTCAGGGTTTTCATTTGTTTGTTTCTACAACTCTAAATAATATGAGATGACATCCTAATTGACAAGTGGTCATGGGCCCTGTTTCTCTGAGATCAATGCAAGTTCAGACACCCAGAGGTCAGTTTTCTTCTTTTCAGTGCTGCATTGCACCAGCTCTATGACATTGAAATAAATTTTGTATAACATAACTCCCCTAAACAGCAAGGCATTTGCTTTACCATTGCCCAAAGTTCATCTATCACTTAGCTTATTAAAGTTTCAAAGCATTAAGTTCAGCCTCTGTGGGATGACTATGAGAAAGGAAAGAACTATAGCAGTGAACTTGTGTGTCTGTGTATAGAGTGTGCAACACACAAGCCACTCCTGGCAGTTTGTGCTGTACAATTACAGATGTGAAGCATCCCCTCCTCTTTTCTTTCTTACTGGTAATTCTAAATGGATTGTTAATAGGACAGAGTCCATTGTAGCTTTTTTTTGGTTTCAACATTGTATCTCTCAGAGTCATCAGTCTTAATGAGTGACCTGACTGTCAGTTGGGAGATTCAGTGACGCAATGCTAACCATGGTGAAATTTTGATAAACCCTTCCAGGGCCATGAATGAGGAAGCTGGCCATGGAGGTTGAACATGCAAGATAAGGGAGATATTTAGCCTCCTGCCCAGGCATTAACAAGTTAAGTTAATTAGAAGTGCTACTCAAAATAACCGGTCCTGAGTCAGGGAGTGTGAAATGAAGTTCTGAGGATGCTGTCAGTTGTGCCCGGTGTGAGTACAATGCTCCCTGCAAGTTTGATCCACTCAGCTCCAAGCACTGGGTGGTAGCAGGTGTTGGAGGGAGGTAAGGGAATAAATAAATCTATTGCCTCTTCCTTTCCCCATTAACTATAAGATCTGCACTACAGGAGCTAGAAGACAGGCCATGCATTTACAAGCACACCCAGAATTGTTCCTTAAGCAAAGCCCAAAGGAAGAATGCAATGAGGGTTCAAATCCCGCTCCTAGAGGAGGTCTATTTTCATTTAAGCTAAATTTGAAACTGCCAACCGAATGTCAGAAATGCCAGGGCCAGCTGAGGGAGCAATGCCATGGTAAAGTCGAAGGGCTATAAAAGAGTGGCCATTGTTTGATAGTAACATTTATATACTGTAACAATGTTACAGACACAGTAAACTTGCAAAGGCAATCTAGGAAGAAAAAATATATATTCAAAAAATTTACATATAGTTTTGAAAGTTTTCGTTGTAGCAGGAACATGTATTTGTAGTTGGAACCAAATTTTAATGAGGGAAAAATAAGCACTTTTATTCATCTGCTGTGGAAAAACAAAGCGGAAGGAATAGGGCTGTGTTTTAGGCAGAAGCTCCACAGAGGGCTGTAAACAAAGGCGGTGGGGGAAGGCTCGTGAGTGGGTCTTTCAGGCCTAAGGTTAAGAGAAGCTGAAGAAGCCTGTGGCATTAGAGAGAGGGCAGACAGCCACGGAACACTTCTGTTGCAGTGCAAGCTGAAACTGTGGTGATGTGCCAACTTCCTCGTCCCTTTCTGCACCTTTCCTCTCTTCCTTTCCTTTCCCTTTTCTCTACTTCCTCCCTTCCATCCCTGTCTCCTCCTCTTTCCTCTCCTCTCCTGTGCTCTCCCCTCCTCTCTTGTGCTCTCCTCTCCTGTGCTCTCCTATCCTGTGCTCTCCTCTCCTGTGCTCTCCTCTCCCCTCCCCTCCCCTCCTATCCTGTGCTCTCCTCTCCTGTGCTCTCCTCTCCCCTTCTCTGTGACTAGAATTGAACTAAAGGCCTTGTGCATGGGAAGCCAAGTACTATGCCTCTAAGCTTATAACCCCGCCTCTAGCCACCTTGTGAGA
>NC_048595.1:279880127-279931789 GCF_003668045.3 Cricetulus griseus | reverse complement strand
CTGTGCTCTCCCTTCCTTACTGCCTCTCCCCTATCTCCCTCTTCCTCTCCTGTGCTCTCCCTCTCCTCTCCTCTTCCTCTCCCCGTCCTCTCCTGGTGCTCTCTCCTTCTCTTCTGTGCTTCTCCCTCTCCTGTGCTTTCCTCTCCCTCCCCCCCGCTCCCCCTCCCTTCCCCTCCCCTCCTTCTCCTGCTGCTCTCCCCTCCCTCTCGTTGGGCTCTCCTTCCTCCTCTCTTGTGCTCTCCTCTCGCTGATGGCTTCCTCCTCCCCTGCCCCCCCTGCCTGCCCTTTCCCCTCCCCTCCTCCCTTCCATCCCCTTCCCTTCCCCTCCCTCTCCCCTTCTGTCTACTCTCTCCTCCCTTCCTCCTCCTGGTGCTCTCCCGTCTCCCATGTCTCTCCCCCCCTCCCCTCCCCTCCTTCCCCCTCCCCTCCTTTCTGTGCTTCTCCCCTCCTCTCTTGTGCTTCGCTTCCTCTCTTGTGCTTCCTCTCCTTCTGCTCTCCTCTCCCCTACCCTCCCCTTGCCTCCCTTTCCCTCCCTCCTCCCCTCCATTTCCCCTCCTTCCCCCTCTCCCTCCCCTTCTTCTCCCTCTCCTCTCCTGTGCTCTCCTCTCCTGTGCTCTCCTCTCCTGTCTCTCCTCTCTCCTCCCCTCCCCTCCCCTCCCTTCCCCTCCCCTCCTCTCCTGTTGCTCTCCCCCTCTCTTGTGCTCTCCTTTCTCTGTGCATCTCCTTACTGTGCTCTCCTCTCCGTGCTCTCCTCTCCCCTCCCCTCCCTCCCTCTCTTTCCCCTCCCTTCCCCTCCCCTCCCTTTCCTCTCCTCTCCTCTCCTCTCCTCTCCTCTCCTCTCCTGTGCTCTCCTCTCTTCCTCTCTGTGACTAGAATTGAACTAAAGGCCTTGTGCATGGGAAGCCAAGTACTATGCCTCTAAGCTTATAACCCCGCCTCTAGCCACCTTGTGAGATAAAACAGAACAAAAGGATTACAAAGAAACAGCTTACCAAGCTGGAGGGAGCATGGAGTAGTTGGGAAGAAGCCACGGAAGAGGCACTGAGGTATTTTAAAATGCTCCTAGCTCTCATTAGGCCCCATTATGGCTTTAAAGACAGGCAGGGGAATGGACAGGAGCAAAGGGATAATCTGAATGTCATTCGAGGCAGTCTTCCAGACTGTATTCAAAAGATGGCAAAGCAGAGCTGTCTGGAGGAGAAAATTCAACTGGAAAAACTGTAAGTCATTACATTTTAGATTTACTGGAGCATGAAACGAAATTTCATGATGTTCTAAAAACAACAACCCAACTGCTTAAAACCGAGTCAGCGAATTGGCATTACACCCATACCATACTTTTATCTCATTTTGATATAATAGTGGAAACTGGTTCGAAAGGGCACAATCCTCTTTTTTTTTTTTTTTTTAAATCAAACACAGTTAAA
Organism: Cricetulus griseus; assembly: GCF_003668045.3. NCBI lineage: Eukaryota > Metazoa > Chordata > Mammalia > Rodentia > Cricetidae > Cricetulus > Cricetulus griseus. The sequence goes on along the minus strand of NC_048595.1, from coordinate 279,930,362 downwards.
GAAACATTAAGAAAAAAAAATCACTTCTAATTGCTCCCGTCTTCCAGCAAAACCGTACATAGACACACTGGTTGATGGATGATTTTCTGAGTCCTTTCCTCTTGACACTGTCACACAGTGATTGATTTAAAGGTTCCCAAGGACTTGGCCTCCTGCTGTGCTATTTACAATCTTTATAGCCCCAAGGGTAAGGACCCCAATACTTTCACTACTACATCTCTTGAGTTTTCACTAGGGCTGTGGGTTTTCAGACAGAAATACTGGGGTGAGGGACCTGTGGGCTTGATTTTCAAATGTCCCTTTTTCCTGTCTTCCTCTTTGACCCAAAGAGAAAACTGCCAACAATTTGTGATCCAGGAAACAATGCAGTCAGGTTCCATGGCAGTGTCATAGTACTGTGTCACAGGTCTCTGGTCTCCACTGCCCAGTTTCCTTACTCAGACTAACAAATTAATCTGTTAGCCTGTCACTTTGGAAAACAGAGCTCTTAAACAGTAGAAAAAGAATCTATTATATGTTACCTTTTAAAACAGAGTTCTGATGCCACCACCCATCTGTGTGTGTACATGTGCTTGTATGATGTGGTTCTCACCTTTTACCATGTGGGTTCTGGGGATCAAATCTAGCTTGTCAGGCTTGGAGGCAAGTGCCCTTATCCACTGAGCCATCTTGCCAGCCCCAATAGTTTCTTTATAAGACTATATGAAGTCATTTGTTTTCTAGTAAGTGTCCCCTGTGGCCCCACCATGTAAGATGCACACATTACTGGACTCATGATGCAGTCAGGAGAATCTTAGCATCATGTGATGCCTTTTTAGCAATAAGCACATTGTGATGCCATGAACATAAAATGCTGTAGACAACGGTACCAGGAATGAGCATGTCCTCACTGAAAACTTCTACACCATTTCTACCCAAATGGATCAATGCCTTGCAACTTAAAATTCAGTCACCATGTCTTAGATCTTACAAATGACAATAAAATAAACTCCCGACTTCTTGACAAATTAGAGAGAAATGCAATCTCTTCGCTTTTTCTTTGTGAGTGGATTTAATTCCTCCCTTCTTTCCTGAACATTTGCAGAAATGCTCAGTGCCCAAGAAATTTCTATTTATTTTTTCTCTCCCTTTATCCCCTGCAAAGTCCAAAGCACCAGGAAGGGAGTTGTGGGCACCATGGGGAGGGAGCCAGAGCATAAAAAGTATCATTCCTGCTCTTAAATTTTGCTGGGCCTGCTCAGAGGCAACAGAGGATCATGGGAACCACAACTCCTGTTGTATCAAGCCCATGTCCCGTAATTCTCGGAGGTCATAGTCAGGTGCAGCATTTCAATCCAGGTGTTAATGTTTTTGGCTACCAGGACCAATGTTCAAAATAGCCTTGGAGATGAGCTCCAAGCATTCACTTTTTTGGCAACAAGAAGTCTTAAAGGTGTTTAGACCACCATGCCTCTGTGTATTCCTTAGGTGCTTAGATGTCGTTTTCCACATGTTAATGGTTGCAACATAATTCTTTAGATCCACTTGGAGTGTTTAAGAGGGAGTTAGGTTTCAGTTCCATATAACACCCTTAGTTCATCTTCTGGCTGGAGAGATACATGGATAACTACTTTTCCCTAATGTAAAATAAATATAGATGAAGTAGGTTGAAATTCAAGTTTATACTTTACAGCAGCAGGAGATGAATAAGCCATTCCAAAACTGTCATGTTAAAACTGGATGATATATGAGTGTGGGTCTATCGACACAAAGATGTACACAGAGATAAGAAGAATGCTAGAATTTTAAGGGGAAATATATGATACTCACTGTTAGTGTGAAATGTTTTCAATTGCTATTCACAGCATATCAACTCAATGATATTCATGAGTAATAAAGGCCTTTGCCAAATATTTGAAAACTAATCATTCTTTTTAACACTTTAAGAAGACCCGACTACAATTTAAGTTGATTTTTACTAGTGGGTAATCATATTTGTTTCTGGTAGACTATATATTTCAACATATAATATAAAAATAAGTGTTACCAAATGTCAACTCACTTTAAATTGGGCAGTGAACACATCATAGAATATTTTTCTACCTATGCAACTAAAATGATTAGCATGCTAAGAAGAATTTTAAGTTCGTCAGTCATTGGTTTGTTCACACATTCTAAGGACCCTAAGACACCAGCAGGCATTTGTAGCAACTAGACAGAGAGGGTCTCCATTTTTGCTTCACTAATTTAGAAAAATAAGCAGTTTTGCTTAGACTGTTTACTTTCTTAAATTCCATTCCTTGATGCATTAAAAACCCTTATGAAAGCCAAAGTCGTTGACACGATAGAAACAAATGGCTTCACTGTTGTCGAGGCTGAGCCTTTGCAAACACCTTATTAAATGGCCATTTTCATAATCCCAACCATTCAAACCTTTGCCCTATGAAAAGGAGACTAGTAAGTCAAGATGTCAGTGAACAGTGTCATATTAACATCACAGTGTTTTCTACAAACTCTGACTTCTTAAAGACTTAGCAGAGTCAAATGTCCTATACACCTACTTCTGAGCTAAATGCTGTATTGAAGTGCTCATCACCTCCCCTCTGTTCTCAGCATGAAGAGGGAGTGAAGCTGATGGGTTTCCCTGTGGCTTTGGAACCTGTCCTGGAACTAGCTCTTGTAGACCAGGCTGGTCTCGAACTCACAGAGATCTGCCTGCCTCTGCTCTCTCTCTCTCTCTCTCTCTCTCTCTCTCTCTCTCTCTCTCTGTGTGTGTGTGTGTGTGTGTGTGTGTGTGTGTGTGTGTGTGAGCATCTGTATGCATGTAAGGGCCAGAGAACAACTTTGTTTCTTTCTTTCTTTCACTGTGGGTCATCTTTTTGACTTTCCATTTCTTTTCTTGTCTTGCATCTGACCCATTCTTGACAAGTAACGAGCCTTAAAAAAATTAAGCTTTGTAAGATTTTCTCCTACTTCCAAAACTATGTTGGCTGGATAGTTAAAGGGAAAGACAATGTAATGATAGAGACACAAAGGGCATATCAGGTCCCTGTGGACATCAGGAACTGCACAATTTAATCCTTGGTCCAGTTTCCTGATTTATATAATTTGAGAAAACCAATTCATTCCTGGTTTCTTGTGGGATGATATGCTATTTAACTAATGAAGAATACAGAATATCACTCTGGGATAAAATTGGAATTGCTGTCAAAAGTCTCAAAGATGCTCAGAAATTGGTTTTTCAAAAAGCAGCTCCATTCAAAGACCCTTTGCTTTCTGTGTGGGTCTGCCCATTTTCCAAGAATTTTTATTACTTACTGGGTGAACCAGCTCTATTTTCTACATCTTTTGTAATGGGATGTAGGAATACTGGCTATTCTATCATTCTCTAACCATGAGTGTAACTGTTTTCCCATGAATATGGCTGTCCAAGACCTACAGCAGGACTTCAGGGACCCTTAAAGGAAAAGCTTGCTGTTTGCCTAGTTCTAGCTTGTGGGATCCACATCACACTATGAAGGCTGGCTTTGACCTCCACCCTGCCCCTCACCTCCAAATCCCATTACCTTTCCTTGAAGCTTTAAATTCTTGTCTTAGCTGCCTCCCGCCCAGATAAAACACAAAAGGATGTGTTCAGGTAGTCACCCTCCAACTCACCTTAACACTCCGTTCTTCTCCTATCTCTTGATTCCCAACATTGTTGTAGAATTAGTCATTCATCACATAAAAACTTGGAATCGTTATTTATATTCTCCACGGAGAGTAATGCTGATGGCTAACCTCTATCTAAAGAAATGTTCATGGCTTTTATTTTTGTCACTTAATTTTGAAGGAATTCTGAAAATAAACTTTATGGAAAGATATCAACGAGGCCTAACTCCACTCCTGAATCATGCTGGTGTTTTCTTCTCAGCAAGGAGCCTCATCAGTCACCAGGAAGAGAAAATAGGCAAATGTCATTCTAGCATTCCTGCAGGATTGTGCCATGGAATGCAAGCAGAAGTTGGACTGTCCACACCTACCAAGCCTAATAAATCAGTGCCCTCTGGATGTTGTGGCATGGAGACTTTATTAGGTGCCACCTGTAATCACTCAATTAAAAACAAATAAAGGATGTATGCTTAAGTCTCAGCCCCTCACACTGAAAATAGCTGCACTGTTCACATCTGGCTTGGCTAAACCATGATCCTGGTATTTTAATCTTAGAAGGTGGCACATTAGCTGCCACAGAGTTAAGGCCATTTGCTTTCCAATTAAGGACAGTTATGCACTAATGGGAGAGATCTATGTGCTCCCCATAGAATGAAACCATCCAATGTATCTGCATGTTTGCCCCAAATGGTCAAGCTTCCAGACTTTATGCTTGGTCTTTATGACTAGTGTTTGCAGCAAGACAAACATAGCAAGATTATTAGAGAGATGAGGGAGACATAGAATGTTAGTATTTCAGGGCTTTAAATCTATATACATTTAATACCGCCTATGTAATAACCAGGAAGTACTGTGTGTTTGCATGTACGTGTGTATATGTGCTCATCCACATGCACCTCACAGTGGGTTTTTACAGGACCACTGACAAGAACTTGGCAGATAGATTGGTGGAATCAAAAGAGAGGCTGTTCAGGCAAGGTTAGAAATCTGTAGAGGCTCTGGCAACGTGACAAACCACAAGAAGAATGCAGAATGGTGCCTGCATGACCGAAATCTTCACCTGCCCTTCTTGGTCAACACTGTCTACCATGTAAGGAAGGACTTACAGGAAACAGGGAAGGGACAAGATAATGTGTTTTAGCAATGCCCAAGTGACAGGGTGTTCTCCTTATTTCATGAAATTTTCACCTGACAATCATTTTCCTGATCCCTTTCCCACATTTCACAGTCCATGTGTTTGTGATATAATATGTGGAAAAGTTTAAAAATCATCGGTAACCACATAATACAGACGCATGAGTAACAGCACAAGCATTGAGGTATTTCAATTTTATCATTTTCTTGTGCTTACACTGTCTCTCAAAGGCAATGGCACCATCTTGTAAGCACCGTCTGCTGTCCTTTCCTCCCTTGCCTCAAGTCACAACACATATCATGCACCAACGTGTACACGTGGTTACACGGTTGAAAGCCTGTTCTACTACTTTCCTTGCGTGATGGTCTTCACACTGGAGCATCAAAATCTACTTAACCCACTGTACTGTTTTCTTATTTTACAGATTTATTTTTACTTTTGTGGATGTGTGAGTGGATGTGCACATGTGTGTGGGTGGCCAGAAAGAGGCATTAGATCCCTTGGAGCTGGAATTCTAGGTTTTGAGCCCGCTGAGTGGGTTCTGGGAACCAAATTGAAATGCAGGAAGTATTCTTAACTACTGAGTCATTTCTCCAGCTCCTATTCTCTTATTTTTAGATACTTAGACCTGTTTTTGCCTTTCGATTGAAAGCTATAATGAGAACATCAATGTAGTAGCTTCTATGCACTGAATTGAATGGCTTATGGTATATAGGTGTTTGTTCATCCTCAAGAAGTTGAACAAATTAAGGAATTAAGGATGTGTATAATAAACACATCACAAGGTTGTGGTTTGATAAGATTTCACAGCTGTATAATAATCTATAACCAGGGCCACAATCAAGACCCAAGATTTTTCTATCAGTTTACCATTAAGGACACTTTGAAGGTTCATATTATACACCATTAATTACTTTTAGCCAGGCATGATGTCTCATGCCTGTAATTCCAGTACTTGGGAGGTAGAGGCAGGAGAATCAGGAATTCAACACCAGTCTGGCTACTTACTGAGTTTGGGGTCAGCTGGGACTACATGAAACTGCATCTCAAAAATTCCAAACTAATAATGATAGCAATAAATTATTTTTTTTGTATACACATCCTGGAAATTACTTTTTCCCAAGGTTGTATAGTGTGCTCCTAAAGTGGCACTTGCCTGCATCCTTCCCATTGGAGTTTATACTGCTTAGTGGTTCCTCATATAATGGACAGTAACAATTTAATGGAAAATGGTCTTTCATGTTTAATGTGGGTTTCTGCTATGATTTGGGCTCTAAGTGTTCTCTACACAGTCTGTGCTATTGGGAAATGGTAGAAACTTCAAGGTGGAGGGCTTGTGGCGGTTCTTAACCTGTGGGACATGACCCCTTCTGGATTTTCCTATCAGATATTCTGCAAATCAGATATTTACATTATGATTCATAACAGTAGCAAAATTACAGTTATGAAGTAGCAATGAAATCATTTTATGGTTGGGGGCCACAACATGAGGAACTGTATTAAAGGTTCACAGTGTTAGGAAGGTCCAGGACCAGTGGCTTAGAGGGAGGTCTTTGGGTTGGTGGATGTGCACCCCTCAGAGGAGGTCATTGGACTCTGTTCTCCTTCTCTTTAATTTCCTTGCTATGAGGTGATCACTTTTGCTCTGCAGGGGTTCTCACCATGATGTGCTGTACCCCCAGACCTCTGACATCCCAAGCCTGACATCTGATCATGGGCTGAATGAAGCCTTGAGCTCAAACAAACCTTTCTACTGGATAGCTGATCATCTTCAGGCAATTTTTATAGTAAAGATGAAGTTGACTAACAATTTCTGGGGTTCTTACTGAGACTGGTTTATTTTTCAGTATGTTATTGAGTACTTGATTTTTTTAATCTGTTCATGTTTTCATGATGCAGAAAAAAACCCCTTCATTTCTCAATAACACACTATCCACACAATGCCATGCATCACGGTTGCATGTATAACTGTCACTTACATTTCAACTTACATTTCATGCTTAAAGTTGGAGCTAAATATATCTATCTATTGGTTCCTTTCTTTATATGTAGATGTGTTTTGTTGCCTTTTCTTGTTTGTCAAATTACATTTTAATTTGTTTTGTGCCCCTGTATGCATAATAGAGAACCTGTAGCGGTCTGAGGACAACTTGTAGGTATCAGTTCTTGTTTCTCTGCTTCCGTTGTGGGTCCCAGGGATTGAACTTAGGTCATCAGGCTTAGTGACAGGTGGATTTACCCATCAAAGCATCTTGCTGGCTCCCCTTTTAGCAATAACCCATCATAAAACCATCATTTATACTTTTGTGTATTTTTTTATGCTTTTATTTTTTTTAAACGCTCCTAACCCTAGACCATCTGGAATTTGTTAAGGCTCATGGCATAAGATGAGACGACTCTTCCTCTGAGCAATTAGCCAATGTGTTTTTCCTCTTGTTTACTCATTTGGCTTGATGGGTTCTACTGCACCACGAACCACTTTCACACAACCATCTGCCCCTTTCTCTTCACCCTTTGGACCTACAATGCCTTCATCATTTTAAAACAGGAGTTTTTCAGTATTCTGGAATCATCTAAGGCAAATTTCTTCTCAATTTAAAAAACAAAACAAAACAAAAAGATCACTAGCCATCTTCCGTGTTTATTTTTCCAGATGACCTTGAGAATCAATTTAACTAAAGAAAGCACAAGCTAATTTGAAGGGGAAAAAAGCCTTTTTTTTGCAGCCCCCCCACCCCACATCATTCTGCATGAATATGGATGTCCTCATGCTTTGCATTTCTGTGGTGGTTGATGTTGCTCTCCAAGCAAAGTTTGGTGCCCACACTGCAAGTGGAAATTTGGGGCTTGAATTTCTCTCTGGGGCTAGAACTGTTAAGGAGAAATTCAGAGCCAGTTTAAAGTATGCTCCCTGAAAAAATGGGTGAGAGAGCACAGAATATTAGATTTCAGAAAACCAGAAAGACTTTTAACATTTAAAATGCCCTATAAGGGCTTTTGAAAACGTGTTTCTCTAACTGACTACTGTGTTTTAGTATAGAGAATCCTCAGTGGAGAACATTAAAGAGACGGGGGCTATCGTTACAGCACCATTCTTTACATATCTCCAAGTCAACATTAATTCGGCCTTAGCCATGACCAGTAAAATATGGTTAAGTATTAGGCATCATTTCACACCATTGGCTTGCTTGCTCCATTTCACAGATGTGTGGAAATAATGTCTGGCTTCAATTTGCATCTGAGATGGGGCAGACATGTATTTTTACTCTTGGTTTATTTTTAAAACAAACAAGAGCAAATGGGAATGTGCCATAGGATGTGGTCAGTCAACTTCATGTGACCTCAGAATTTGTATTAGAAAACAACTCCAGTTACTAGTTTCAAAGGTGAGTTTCAAAGTAATGCAGGGGAAAAGAATTCCTCCCTAACTCTAAACAGGGAACTATCCAAGGAGCCAAGATGCTAAAATCAGGAGGTGCCCAGTGGGTAATCTACTACCAACATTAGAGCTGAAGCCCTCAGGGAGCCCATGCCACTCTCCACATCAATTGTGCCAGCAACACCAGGACTCAGACTCTGACAGATAGTGGAATGGTTGTGTTGGCCTATCCTTGGAAGCTCAAATACTGGGCTAACTTAAGCCCCTGTTCAAGCCTTACCTAATCAGGGAGATTTGTAGAGCACACATCTGGGTGTGTCTGTGAAGGCATTCCCACAGACAGTTAAGGGTGGAAGACATATAGGCAGGGAACATGGGAAGAATAAAGGGAAGAAATTGTGAGCATGCTGCTTGCTGATTCCTGGCAACTCTGAAGTGAGCTGCCTTCTATCCCATAAGCTCTTACTCCCATAATGCCCTTCTTCACCTATAGTCAGAAAAAAAATAGCCAACTGCACCAAGATCTCAGAAACCATGAGTCAAAATAATTCCCCTTTCTCATAAGTTGTTTCCTTAAGTATTTAGACAAATGAAAAATTGACTAATAGACTACTCTGAGACAGCCTATGCTACCCACTATAACCTGCATATCCCCAACCAAGCGGGGAGTCTTTGAGTAGACTTGATTACCCATGAATTCTGCTGTCCCCTCCCCCAAATAGGACTCCATGATCTATAGTGTTATGAGGATATACTCCAGGCACATGTATTATAAGTGCATTGAAGCTATGTGTGGATTTTAAAAAAAAATTCTTTTCAATTCTCTATCACATAATTCTTGACTATGGCCTGGAGGACATGAGAGCTGTTGATAGCCACATGCCTGGTTTCCAGAAATGTGGCATCTGTGTTTTCTATGGTGAGATGGGAAAGTTTCCAGAATGTTCTCCAGCAGATTTCCAAGGAGATGGGTTCTTTTTTTTAGGTATGACTGAATGGACTTCAAGCTTCCAAACTTAGTGACAGCAAAGGGGTGGGGCTGAAGGGAAATCTACCCTCTTTAGATGTAAAGAATTTCCCCAAAGGTAATTAGAGAGAAGAGCTAGGGTGGAGTTCCTTCACTCCCAAGACCCCACTCCTTCCTTTCAGGGACACTGTGGGGCTTCCTACTACCTTCTAGTCCCTTCCCAGGGTAGACAAGCCAATCAGAGAAGCCAGTATTCCCAGGTTCCTCTCGGTATCTGCATGCAATTTTGAATGTTCTCTCCATCTGCCCTTCTCTTGTCTAGAATGGTGGGATATCAGATATCCAGAAAAAACCCCTGCTTCACTAAAGTATGTCAGTGGGCCAATGAGTCCCTTCTCCTTGGGTTTCAATACCACTCCTCCTTTAGTAAGAGATGCAATTTACCAAAAAAGAAAAAAAAAAGAGACAAGGAAGGAAACTAATGTAGGAGGACCTTCTGTAACAAACCAGTTTCAGAAGAAATAACACACTTCAAATAGGCTTCTGGGCCTTAATTAGCTAATGCTAGCCCACGTGAACCTGTGGTCCCCACAGCCACGTTTTATCTAAAGGCCCAGTCCCAGGACTCAGCTTCAGATCTCCTGGATCTCTCTGAACAGGAAAATAGCACAAGATCATTAAAAAAATAGTGCCAGGAGACTCATTCATAATAATAATAAAAGAGTCCTCACCAGCTTACAGAATTTGGCACAGGATGAGACATTGTTGATTTAGGCAATGTGGACTCATGATGGAAGAAGACACTTTTCGAATTTTAGAACAAAATACTGAGCCTTTGATGTGGGCGCATTGGCTTGCTTCTTTCTTTGGGGTGAATTGTGGGAAGGTTTCTGCTTGTTTGTTTGTCTGATTTGTCTGCCTGTGTTTTCTGCTTCAGATTAATCTCATATCTGAAGTTTGTGTTATTGGAAGAGATTTTGGCCTTGTTCCCAAAGCCTTAGACTACTGAGTTTATCATTAAGTGAACTTGAAAGTGACTTGGACCTTTTGTTTAAGGCACTCTCCAGATGTGTGACTGCCTTCTCCAGGCGTGGCATACTTGTATGAAGCTGAAGCCACAGGCATGCAGAAGTTGCCGGTAAACCAATGAATTCCAAGGTTGAACAAGACATGGACGGCACTGGTCACATTGTATGTTAAGCTCGGCCCCTGGATGTGGATGTTTGAGTAACTTTCCCACCTACTCACATGACTTTTGAAAAGCAATGTTGAAAGGTGGGAGATGGCAGATGTAGAAACCATTGTGCCATGCTCACACCACTTGGGGGCTGTGCCTCTGTACCAATGCTAAGGAAGAAGGGAGTGAGAACAACAACGGGAACTTAGGCCCCATCCCATCACCACAGCCACAACACGGCAACAGAAGTCAGACACTCACAGGGTCGTTTTCAGTTTCGAGATGGAACAACGTGGACAGCATTTTACAACAATATGCTATTCCTTGAGGATGAGTTACTGGAGAAATTTAGGCTGAGCAGAGGGAACTGTTTAACAGAAACTTCATGAATCTGATTTACATTTTATGAGGAATTAAATTACAGTATTTTTTTCTTTTTTAAACTCTGAACTGTTAAAGCCAACCATTCAGCCAAAAATGTATTTGGGATTTAACATTCTTCTTTTAGAAAAACATTCTTAAAAGTGACGTATTCCGGGCACTAAAAGGCCGTGGAAACCCTATTTTAACAATATGATGGGGTCTACCTTCAACCAAAGCAAAGTTAATAATAATACGGTCTAAGATCAAGGCTAATAACACATGTGGTTCAGTATCTACTTATAGACACTCTGGGAGTTGTGTGGTCTTTGGTGATAGCCATTGGGGCTGATTTTGAGTTGGTAAAAGTAAGCTAATCTTCCATGGTCGATGCCAGGAACCAACTCACATGCCCTATTATACTTAGGCAAACAATATCCCATGCTATAATGTGGAAATCTAGACGTGTGGCCGAGCCAGAAATCACCCTGAACAAACACAAGACTTCATCACCACTTGGAGTGTCAGCAGTCTATTCCAGCTCTGAGAAGATGGGCAGCCTCAGCGCACAGGGGCCAATTCTGACTGAGAGCCAAGCCCAGATTCCTCTGGGTTGTGTTCTGTCAGATCACACCTGGCTGAGCCACAGCTCACGGCTTGGGAACTCACTCCTCTGCAGCAGGGCTCACTGTTGGGTGGATAGGCAAGTGGATGGTGGCAAGTGAACTCACTCAAGGACTACCCTCTGCAATGTAGGGTGGGCAGTAAGCATGCAGGCAGCCTGGGGTGGGTTAATGAGGGGCTGCAGAGTTGCCACATACACAGACTTTGTGGGTGGTTGAGACTGTGTGCACAGATTTCAGCATTCTTGGCTTTTGGGTTGGGGGTAGACACACACACACACACACACACACACACACACACACACACACACACACACACACACACGACTTTCCCTTTGTGATAAGTTGGGTGGTGATGGGGCAGTCAGGATTCCCTGAACACCAAATGTTGTATCTTAGGCTGGGGGAAGAGCAAATTGTTGCATAAGCAGAGTCATGTGCTGGAGGGAAGGGAACTGTCTGTGCTGCTTCTCAATAGCATGGCCCTTTGACTGGAGAAACACCATTGCTGGTTATTTCCTTTGGAGTGATCAGCCACAGGTGGTTTAGTGGGCTAGTACAGTAACTATGCCTAGGCTGAATCCTGATGCCAGGCGGCCTACGGCAAGCTACCACAGGCCCCAGGATATAACCATTCCCCAAGTAGATACAGGGCTCTCTTAGTTCTGGAATCTACAAGTCCAGAAATAATATCAGCACAGCCTTGCTACTCCTAAGGAAGACTTTATCCTGTCAGTTTTAGCTTCTAACATTTCTTCTCTGTGACAATGTGCTTCGAATCTCTCCCATTTTCCTATGGCCACCTTCTCCATGTCTTTCAATTTCTATGCCCCATCAGGTCCACCCTAATACGATATGACCATCTTAACTAGAGTCTATCTATAAGCACCTCATTTATAAAACAGTCATGCTCTGTGGTATAAAAGCTTAGGACTTCAATGCTATCAAAGGGGACACAATCCAACCCCTAACACCACCTAACAGAGCTGTAAAGAAAGGAGCCAATGCCAATTTGAGGTGCTATGCTAAGTGTAGAGATATAGTTCTGGTAGGAATGGTCAGTTTAAACAGTTTAGATCAGAAAGGATCTTATCCCTGAGTTCTGGTGTTCAAATCTGGCTGTGAGGCAACACACATTCAAGCCCTGAAGCTAAATCACACGGGGGTAAGGGGGGACCATGACACCCCAAGAGTCCCAAACACCTGAATAGTGGTCTCACCAAGTGGTGGCATTTTACCTCACAGGGTTGGGAATCCTGAGCCAGTAGGAGAAGCTACATCAAGTTTCTCAAATGAGCTCTGAATCCCCCCAGCCATCCCCCAAAATCATTTCGGAGGAATACTTTTGTAAGCTACAATAAAAACCAACTGTTAGAAAAAAATGGCTGTGGTCTTGTCAAATCACCGTGTAGGTTTCCAAATGGTTATTCTCAATCTCTGCTTTTATCTCATCACAGGCTGGCAGCATGATGCTTGTAAACCATGTTCTTACACTATGGGTCACAGTGCTTGGCTATGGCCAGGGTCACTGCAGACACAGAGGCCCCATTGGGACATGCTCCCAGACAAGAACACTACTTCTCCTGTGACTCTAGGACAAATGACGGGTTTCTCAGCCACACCAGGGTGAGGAGCCTGGCCAGGGAACCTTCCCCTTCTCTCCCCATGGTGCCTCGGGGTTTTCTTCGAGCTCTTTTCCCACTGACTTACTTTCCTTTCAAACTAGCTTTCTGAGTGAACACAGTAGATTCCAGCAGTCCCAACACCCTGGCTCATATGGAATGTATTTAGAGAGGGGAAAATACTCCAATGGTTATATGATTTTGAACTGGCTTGGACACAGTGTGGCTGGAATTTCACTGCTGGCTTTTGTTTGCATTCGTCATGACACATTGATTATACAAGCTGTTGCTACTGCTACCCAGACAGCTGTAGCCCAGACCCTTCGATGGCTTCATCTTCTGTACACTAGCTGACTGACAGTGTTGACCTAGTCAGGGTCTCAGCTCTCTGCTTGGAAGCCATCACTATGGTCTATGGACATTCACAGTGACATTTCTCCTAAAGGTACACCTGCCAGCACGGGACACATGAGGTCCTTTCTCATCAGACTCAACTCTGATGGTATTTCTGAATACCCTTGATGTCAGCCTGTAGCCTTAGGAGTGTCTTTCTTTATCAGCTCTTAACCTGTGAGCTCTCTCCTAAAACAGACCTCGAACATGGCACCAATATGTCTTCTATTGATTTAAAACAGTGGCTGGAGTCCATGTTTAAGCATGTTCACATCACTGTGAATGACATACCTGGCAGAAGCATATTAAGACAGGGAGGGCTTATGTGGGCTTACAGTCTCCAAGGGCTTCAGTTCATGATAACATAGAAGGAACAGAGGTGTTTGTGATGGTGGGAACATGTGTGGAGACTCTTCACTTCATAGTGGACCAGCAAGAAGAGACTGAGACTGGAAGTGGGGGCAGCTATAAGCTTTATACATCTATTGCTATAACCAGCTGGCGCCATCTCCTAAAGGGTCCACAGCTTCCCCAATTAGCAGCTACTGGCTGGGAATCAAGTGCTCAAACCAGGATGCCTTGTGGGTCACTTCAGATTCAAAGCACATCAGACCCTCATCCTAAGAGCAACGTGCATAGGGTTCCGCTGATGACCTCCCATGAATGGGGCCTTGAGTTGGCTTGGCTTTGTTCCTGAAATTTTGCCACCACTTCAAGGCACTGATGCTGATGGTAACACTGTTCACACCCTTGCCTGGCTGATATTTCATGAGAGGAATGTGTATGCCCGGTTCAAGTCAGGATCTATGAACATTAAACTGGCTCTAGAACCTTCACATTCAGAGAGATGGGATAACCAAGGTGAGCTGCAATAATTCGACTGCATGCCTCTACTTCCTCATCCTTGAGAGAGAGTCATTATAATGACGGCAAAGCAATGCTAACTTCATAAAAGATTGCAAAGTCACAAGTACAGGATGTTCATTGTCAGATTTTCATCAGTTTCAGGGATGCATCTGGTGGGTGGAGCTGAGTGGAAGCTTCTAGAATGCTGACAAGAGTGCCAGCTCACCTATTGCAATTCCTGAAAGACAAAGGGGTGACAGCACCAGGTGTCCCCTGTAGGAGAGCTGGGCATGAGGCTGTCAGTCTGGTTATGAAATACATTCTCCTTGGGCTGCGTGTGGCCATGTGTCTGTGATACTTCACCTGTTCCTAGGGGGACACTCTTCACTGCCTGGGGTGCTGTAGCTGAGGCTCTAAGGAGTTTGCTAACTCAGGGGAGAAAGGAGGAGAGATACAACTAAAATACAAGCTTCCCAGTGACCTGTGCGTTCATGGTTACCTGCTGTTCTGTTCCCATGGCAACAACCAGACCTGTGTTCTACTTCTCTACCACACCACACTTTACCTTTTATCACCAAAAAAGATGTTTGCAGATTTTCTAGTGGGAAAACTCTACAAGCTCAAGGGAAAAGGAGATCTGTGACAGTTACAAAAATGTTCCCAGTGAACATCCCATGGTTGCTCAATCACCCTACATATGTTATGTCAGGACCCAGTAAGGTTCCCATGGCATGGCACTTTAAGTGCTGTCTTCTCAAGGACAGAGCTATGCCACCAGAGGAAAGCTTCCAACTGATAAAGAGATGCCCAGACCAACCACACTGTCAAAAGGAGTCCATGGCAAGCAGAAAAGCAGGTGTCACAGGGGAGACAGGGAAGCTCTTGATGATGACCTTCCTAGTGTGAAGAGCTTTAAAACATCAATGGAGGGGACTGGAGAGATGACTCAGAGGTTAAGAGCACTGACTGCTCTTCCAGAGGTCCTGCATTCAATTCCCAGCAACCACATGGTGGCTCACAACCATCCATCATGAGATCTGGTGCCCTCTTCTGGTGTGCAGATATACATGGGAGCAGAATGTTGTATACATAATAAATAAATAAAAAGACATCAATAGAAAGATCAGAATATAAAAAGCAATTTTTTAAAAGGAGGGAAAATGTCAAAGAGATAGAGAACTAAGAGAGAAAAATAAGGTACATAGAAAAGAAATGTCTAGGGGTCTGGATATCTGATGAAAAATATGCTCATGATAAAAATCATTAAAGAAACAAAACAAGAAATGACAGAGGGGGCCAGAGAAAGGAAGGAGGAGAAGAAGGTAGTGTGTGGAGTGTAATTGTGAAGAAATTCATGTGTGCTAAGTCAGTAATGGAGGGAGGCCACATAATGTTAGTCTTCTCAAACATTCGAGAACTACCGGGAACTACTTCCTGCTAAAGTTCCAGTGTCCCTTCTAAGACCCATGCTGAAATGTACCTGCCACAAAGAGGCAGGCAGGCCTTGAGAAATGATCAGGCCAGGAGGAGAGATTAATGCTGTTATCGGGGAAGTGGGTAAAAGTGACTTTGGCATATGGCTCCCTATAAATCAGAGGGCATCAGCCCCCTTCCTCCCCGACTTAGTCATCTTTCTATTGCTGTGAAGAGACACCAGGACCATGACCAAGACCAAGATCAAGGCAACTCTTATTAGAGAAGGGAGCTTGCTTACAGTTTTAGAGATTTAGACAGTTCTCATCATGGTGGGGAACATGTCAGCACACATGGTGCTGGAGCAGTAGCTGAGAGCTACTGAGCTATAAGCAGAGAGAGAGAAGCAGAGAGAGAGAGAGAGAGAGAGAGAGAGAGAGAGAGAGAGAGAGAGAGAGAGAGAGAGAGACAGACAGACAGACAGACAGACAGACAGACAGACAGAGGCAGAGAGAACTGAACCTAGCATGGGCTTTTGAAACTTTTGTCAAAGCCCATCCCCAGTGACATTCCTCCTCCAACAAGGCCACACCTCCTAATCCTTCTTAAGTAGTGCCAACCATTCTTATCAAAATCACCACACACCACTCTTGCCATCTGATCCTTTCTGCCATGCTGTGACATAAAGGTGTCCCTCAACAGACATGGCCTTGCTATCTTGGATTTCCAACCATCTAGAACCACAAGTTCAAGAAACCTGAGGTGTTCATAACATACCCAGTCTGTGGTATTCTGCTCCAGTAGCAAAATGTGGAATAAGACAACCCCCACCCCATCCCATGTGGCTTGTACTAGGAAGTGATGCAGGAGCATCTTGAAGTAGAATGAAATACTGTCAAGAGACAGGGTTCAAGGGGATTGGGAAACTGGGGATCTGGCATATAATTGCAACGAAAGGCAACTGAGCAGAGCTGTGTGGGAGCTCCCCGAGGAATGATCCCAAGCTTCAGCAAGAGGTTAGGAATTCTGAGTGGGAGGGAGGAGTTCAGGAGGACGGAGAACGGACATCTGATAATACTGAAATAATATTAAAACAATATTGATGCAACATCAAAATTTGATAGGTACAATGAAATCTAAGTGTTTTCTTTTAAAGAAAGGCATTAATTAATTCCAGAGAAAAACAATATCTGGTGCTAGAAGTCAAATATAGCTGTGATATACGAGCGAGGACTGTGATATGCTGTGTGGGTCACGAGTGCACCTTGGCAGTGACGTAGATGGGGCTGTGAGGCCAGAATGCCTGTCGTATTAGGAGGGTGGTGGGAGAAGCAGAAGAAAGGGTGATGGGTAAAAGAACTAAATGACACTTCATGTAAATCACTCGGGATGTGGCAGCCTGTGCGCACTAGCAATAAATAGCATGGTAGTCAGAAGACTCATGCAACCACACTGAAAGTGGCAGGCCTGAAAAGCTGAGTTTGTAGGGAGGGTGGACCGTAAAGGCTGATCCTACTGTGCAGCTTTTGACATTCCTGGGTCTTAGTTAATGAGGCACTGCTTTCATAAATAGAGAAACACAAAAGGGTAAAATTCTAGGAACCTGGGCTTTGATGCACAGTTTCAGTCATGTCTGACCGGCCAAGAAGAAGCAAATGGAAGAACCTGTGGAAGACCAGGGAGGTGATATCTTCAAGGCCCACTGTCTTCTTGTTAATAGGAGTCGTGCTGGGTTTCTCTGTGGGTCTGTGGGGAACAGATGAATGTGGGTGCCACATTCATGTGGCACCACACAGCAGACGGTCGTGCCAGTTCCTGACCTGTTTCTTCACTGTACCCTTTTACAGTTCCGCACTCTTTGTAAGCCTAGACCAGCTAGGCTGACAAAAATGTCTGAGAGCCTACGAAAACACAGACTGAGAAATGATATGTCTGCTTGAAAAAGATTTGGCTAGGAAAAAACCAGAACATCTCCTGTACATTGCTGAGTCAGACAAAATGGGCTAGGGCTGTGCCATCCTTTAGCTGGGCTGTGTCCTCTCTCCCCCCCTTCCCTCAGCTTGGGTATATTTCCTAAACAAAGAGGGTGGGTAAAGCCACAGTTCAGAGCATGAAGACAGTCCTCAAGTCCTTTTATGTCACCACGCTGATGCCTGGGTGGACAGAGGCATTGTGAAAAGATTTATAAATAACAGCTACCCACCTCCAGGGTCAGGTCTTTAATCTCGGCTTTAGAAGTAGACCAGCTTGGTACAATAAGCAGGGAAGTCCAAAGTTGAAACTTTGGATGAGATTAGTCATAATCTCACGCAGGGCAAAGCATATTACTGTCAGCCTGACTGAAAACTACTCAGAGTGGAAGTGATTACATTCTGAAGCAGAGGAAAATAGCCACTGAACGCAGAGCACTGTTATCCCCTCCACGCCCCCAGATGTCACCAAGAAGCTTTCATTAGGGGAAATGACTCATAAAAGGGGAAACCATACCCCCAACTTGGTCTAGGAACAATGTACAAATTAGGGAGACATGTGTATGTGTGCATTTGGGGTTCTCCATGCGGGGAAGCTGGGACCCAGAAAAGATTAATGCCAATGAGATGGAGGATGTACTAAAAGAAACACCCAGGAAGAAGATTCTTAGAGGCCCACGCCTGGGGAGAAAGGAAGCTCAAGCCGAGGCCAGGGAGGGATAGAGCGGACAGGGAATCCAGTAGGTCGGTATCTGGTACCAGGAGATTGGGAGGGGAATCCCAGCAGTAACTGAAGGCACACAGGACCAGTGGAAACTAATGGGTGCAGGCAGGAAAGCTGGGAGAAGAGAAGGGAGAAGAACTTTGGGTGGAAAAGCTCGGGACGTGGAATCACTCGGTTACTGTAAGGAAACGAGAGCCTTTATGGTCAGAACAGGAAGCTGACAGGGTGGCACATGGTATTTCAGTAGCTGTGGCTTAGCTGGTGTGGGTGACCCAGGTCTGTGTTGCATCACAGGAAGAACTGGTCCTGTGGCCTTGTCCAGACTGGTGCAAACAGAAGGGTAGCTGAATCTGAGAGGTATCTGGGCTCAGCCCAGGGAGGCAGGATCACCAGGCATGGGCCAGTGCAGGCTGTATCAGCTCTCATGCATTCACTCACAGATCTGTTTTGCTTAAAATGCAGCCTTTCGTACCATGTGACAAACTGCTACGAGTCCTTTAAGGCTGGGCCCTACTGGGTCATGTGACTCCAGACTCTTTGGGATGTTTTCTATGTACTTTGTTCATTTTTATATCACCCTGCCTTGCCCAGGGCTGGCAAGAATTCAGACATCTATATCTACGTCCTCACATGCTTAACGTGTTCAGCCGTAGTTTTTATAAAGTTAGTATTAGAAAAACCACCATTTTAAGCTAAGTCCTTTCTGTTGCTGTCACTGGAGATACATCTTGTAGAAGAAGACGCTTTCTCCTAGAGAGGGATGACCTTACGGCAAAAGGAACTGACAAGCAAATGAAAAATATGCTTAAAAAGTAGCAGTCAGGGTTGGAGAGATGGCTCAGGGGTTAAGAGTGCCTCTTCCAGAGGTCCTGAGTTCAATTCCCAGAAACCACGTGGTGGCTCCCAACCATCTGTAATGAGATCTGGTGCCCTCTTCTGGCCTGCAGGCAAACATGCAGACAAACACTTTATATGTGATAAGTAAATCTTTGCAAAAGAAAAAAAAAAAAAAACAGTCAAGGTGGTTGCTATTTCCAATAAAACAAGTAACGACAGAGGAAGCAGATAGAGCACCTCTCCTCTCTCTCTCTCTCTCTCTCTCTCTCTCTCTCTTCTCTCTCTCTCTCCTCTCTCTCTCTCTCTCTCTCTCTCTCTCTCTCTCTCTCTCTCTCTCTCTCTCTCTCTGTGTGTGTGTGTGTGTGTGTGTGTGTGTTATGCTGTCATCTAAGCCCTGATATAAATGTGTCTAGAGGCTGTAGCCTCATTAGATAATAGTTCTGTAAGTCATGGTGGGCTACCAGGCCCAGTTACAGAACCCTCTCAGCTCTCCAAGGAATATGTTCTCTAACATACTCCAAGTTTTTGAAAGTGAAGGCGGAGGTGCTTCTGTTCTATTCCACTCTTCCCCATAGCCACTGACACGCCATCAGCTGCACCAAGGACCTAGAGCTCCCTCTACCGCCCCACTTTCCATCAGAAAGGTACCACATTTTCAAAATTGCTTTCAGCAGCGTGGATTACCACTCATGGCTGAGCATCACACAGTGGTGACCTTTGGTGGATTTTTCTTTTCCTTTTCTCCCGGTGCTGGGAATCAAACCCATGGCTCCACACCTGCCAGGCAGGTACTCTATCACCGAGCTATACCTTCAGACCTTAGGGCTATTTTTAAGTTTGTGGATTTTATTATATAAACCTTACTTTGACAGAGAGCACCTGCAGATTTTATCTTTAAGCCTTAGCTTTCAAATGGAAACACAATGGACACTTAACCACCATGAACCTGCAAATTAGTTATTGTGAGGAATATTTTTCAGAAGGACACAACTTCTGTTTTGTGTGGTTCTGGAGGCTCAAGCTTGAATGTCACTTCTGTTACCTAGGACAGTGGCACTATCCATGGGGTTTGTTAACTGTGGGTGGGTTGTACAGCCTCTTTCAAGCCTGAGTTCCTTGCTTAGAAAATAAAAAGACTAATCTGCTTCCCCAACTCAGAGGATTTGATCAAGAAGGCAGAAAGCTGCCTACCTACACACATGGAAGTGTGTGTGATCTTAGAATTGCTCCCCTTTAATTTGCCCTCCCTTAGACTCTGTGGCTGGCTTTGTGATCTTGGATCACACTCAAGAAAGGAGAGATAATGCATCTGTTTGCACATGAATAGGTCTACACACACACACACACACACACACACACACACAGTCCAGTACTGATAGTATTATAATTTGAGCTCAGGACATGGCTCATGAAAGCTATATGGAGAATATGGGTATGAGATGAACCAAGAGCAGAGAGGGGTCATAGTCTCAGCAACAATAATAAAGTTATTTAAGCACTTTCATTGAGTTTTGAAGATAGGTTATCTGAATTTCTTCTGACAATCATTAAATTGAGGCTCCAGGATATTTTAAGTTTTTGTTTTACGTCAGCAGCAATAGGAAGTAAGAAATAAAAATGGAAATGAAAGATGAAAGACAGTACCTATTTAATTTGGATATTTTAGAATTATAGATATGCACATTTATAACTAACAATATATACACTTGTATATAAACTTCACACAGAGACACACTCTTGATAAACTTACTAATATCTGCAATGCCAGTGGCTCCCATAAAATGAAATTTCAGGTTGTTTGAAACTCAAGACCCCCTAAGTGGGCCCCTAGCGGCATAATCGTACACGTGTGTTCAGACATTATGGGTGCCACCTCTGCATGCACTGAGTTTTGTCTGGAAACCATGGTTACCTTCTAGAGAAAATGGGGAGATGCTGCCTCCTGCTGGAGAAATGCTAACAATGCATTAATGACATTCCTGAGAATGCGTGGCTATGGAAAACGAACTTGCAGGACCAAAACTTTAAGAGCCTCCCTTTAGATAATAAAACCAAATTAAACATTTGGGTGCACATTATCTACTAAGTAGCAGACAGTGTGCAAGGTCCAGTATTCAGCATGTTAAGAGTAACTGGCCCCAGATAAAATCTCAACGGTGGACCTCATTCCGAAGTTCCAATGCACTGACATTTCTGGTGAGAATTCAGGAATACCAAGGAGCCCTTACTGACTTGGATGATGTTCTATCCTCTGAACACATCAATGTATCAGAGTTTCCAGCTGACATACTCCCCCAGGAACACAAAATTCACTAGAAGAGACCAATCCCCCCTTTCTTGAGTCAGAAATACAGAAGTGGTGCATCTCCAAGGCAGAAGGTGCCACAGTCACAGCTATGAAGTCTCTTGTCCCCTCTCTGCTTCCTTCCCTCACTCTTGCCCAGTCTCTTTTCCCACCTGACTCCCCTACCCCTTTTGTCTAGTCCTTACAGTTTCCTTTCCCTTCTCTTCTGGCCTGCAGAAATTACAGAGAAATCTGAAGTCATGGTTTCCCACAGTTATGCTTGCCTCACAGTAGCTCATTACCGAATATTCATATATGTTAAGGACTATGGATCTTGCCAGTTCAGTGTGACAACAGCCCTTTGAAATAGATAATATTTATGCACGTCATACAGGTGGGGAAGCTGAGACTTAGAGAGGCAATACCTTGACACGACTACACAGTTAATAGAGGCTGTCTCCCAACTTACACATGTATGCACAAGGAACAAGCAAACAAACTAATAGCCGCAGCATTTGATTTGTACTCTGTCAACATGAATTATAAAATAAGTGAATATGTTTTCTTAAATACCTCCTTGTAAGTGAATTTAGTTTGTAAAGTCAGTATTTAAGGCAATGGTTTGGAACGGATTCTAATAGTTGGCAACTGTGTTCTCAAGACCTTCGGTAAATGCATAGTGAGTTTCCCATCATGTTCCGGAGTTTATGCTTATGATGGAAACAATCAGATGTATACTAAAGTAATGCTAATAAGAGAAAGCATTTCAAACACAAGATAGAAGGACTGGACACATGAAACTTGTGTGTGTGAACCTAGAGTTCTGTCCACCCGCTAGGTGGCGCTATTGAACAAGACTAACTTGGTTACGGGCCCCGCTAGTGCTGCTCCCATTACATATAGTCACATGCTGTTTGATCTTAATGAACTTTCTCATTTATTTTGGCTTTTACCATCACTACAATCTTAGCTTACAAAATCAGGTCTGAGAAATATTCTGTTAGCTCACAGTATGCTAGGTTTATTTGTATTTGGGGCACTGGAGATCAACTCCAGGACTCCGAGCACGGCAGGCAAGCTCTCTACCACTGAACCCCTTCGCCCCAACATTTCAGTGTTTTGAGTTAAGGAATGGAGACACAGGCATTTAAAACTCACAGCTCAGAAGTGGCGGAGTCTTTCCTCCCACTTTTGTATGTGACTATAGAGTTCTCTGGTCTGGCTTCAGTTTCTCATTCAAAAAAAGACGGGGGTGGGGGTGAGTGACGAGCAATGGTGGTGGCGATTAAGCATTAAGAAGTAGAGAGGTGTGGTGGTCTGTCCTCACTGTAAACTTGATTGGACTGAGAGTCACCATGAAAATATATATTTGGGTGCGCTATGAAAGTGCTTCCAAGAAGGTTTGAGTGAGGAGAGAAAAACCACCCGCTGGTGGGTGACACCCTCCTATGGGGTGGTATCCTAGACTGAATTAGAGAGAGAGAGAGAGAGAGAGAGAGAGAGAGAGAGAGAGAGAGAGAGAGAGAGAGAGAGAGAGAGAGAGAGAGAGAGAGAGAGAGAGAGAGGGGGGGCGGGAGGGAGGGAGGGAGGGAGGGAGGGAGAGAGAGAGAGAGAGAGAGAGAGAGAGAGAGAGAGAGAGAGAATGAGCGCTGGCCTCATTCTGACCTCTCTCTCCTTGCTTACAGACAGCGGAGGCAGTGTGACCAGCTCCCTCACATTGCTGCTGAGGCACCTTCCCCATCATGGTTTCCACACAAACCCTTAGGTTGCTACTTTGTCATGTATTTGGTCACAGCACCAAGCAAAGTAAATACAAGATGCACCTGCTACACCAGTGAGGCATTTCTTCTCCGTTAAAGTCAGTGTAGTCCTTGTTCTCTAACTCCAACTCAGTCAGGTCTGAAGACTCATTGAGGAAACATACTGCAGGGGCCCTAGCATTTGAAATGACCCGGAACACCTGGGCTTACTCTCCGTGTATCCATCATGTTGAAACCTTAAATTCTATTTCATATTAATTACTTATAATCACGAACTTCTTCTGAGATATGCTATCTGGGTCTCATAACAGTCAAACATTAATTCAAAATTATTTGTTTTTAATTATAAGACCAGTTATCCAAATGGCCAGAGACAAACTTGCTCAATGACAACATACCTTTCTGCAGTAAAGAATGGGGAAGACACAGTTAGAGCGGTATTTAGGATAGGTACTGGCTTCACTAAATGGCACTAAATGTTAGAACAGGCAGTAGTAGCTTGAAAGCTATCACAATTCCTATCTGAAAATAAGTGACACTTCATCCAATTAAAAGACACGACCATTTTTGCTAGTTCTCCTGTCCCTAAAAACCCAGTGCTTGGTATGAAAGTCATGCACATGTAGTCAGTGTCACTGTAGAGGTCCCAATGACTAAAACTAACCAGGCACCTGCAGTTGTGTTGTTCAATAACAGGGCATATAGCCTGTGATAGACAGCCACTGAAGAGTTTGCATATTAATTCATTCTTCCAGGTGGCTAGTGAATCCACAGTGGTCACAGCTCCCAGAATCCTCGGTGTCTCACATTTTAGTGTTTCTTTGTTCTGATCTTTCAGTCTATTTGGTTATAAGGTGTGGGTGTGTGTGTACTGTAGGTACTAATTCATGTGGGCATGTGTGTGAGGTGTGTGTGTGTGTACTGAAGGTACTGATTCACCTGGGCATGTGTGTGAGTGTGTGTGTGTACTGTAGGTACTGATTCACAGGGCACGTGTGTGAGCAAGTGTGATGGTGTGAGTGTGTGTTTGTGGAGGCTTGAGGTCAACAATGGGATCCTCCTCAATGACCTGCTACCTTATTGTTGTTGTTTCTGAGATAGGGTCTCTCACTGAACCGATAGCTCAATGATTCAACTAGACTGGCTGGCCTGTGAGTTCCAGGCATCTGCTAGTCTCTGTCTCTCTGGTGCTGGGATAGATTATCATCAGGCAAAAATTGTCTCTTTCCAAAATCATTGGAGGAATTTAATTTTAAAAAAGAAGACACTTTATACTAATATTTAAACTTTATGGAGGTCCAGTTAATGTATCTCAGCTAATGTGCACTGTGCCTGACACTTAAATGAGTATGGGGATCCGAATTCAAATCCTCATGCCTTTAACAAGTGCTTTACTAACAGAGCCAAATTAAAATTCTGAACGTGTGTTTTCCAGTGTTGGGGATCAAATCCAGGCCATAGGCATGCTAGGCAAGAGCTCTATAACTGAATTATACTATCAGCCCTAACATCCTTGAATGGAGGAAGCACCATGATTTTAGTGTGAGAGTAAGGTGGTCTGGTGTGAGTAGATTAAAGACATCCATACCTCCTGTCACCTGTCTGGCTGTAACCTACCAGCACATATCAGTGGCAGACAATATGGCACTTTGTGTTCGCAGAAGCCCAGATACAAGAAGGAGGTGGTCAGGAGTTTCTGCTCACCCCTCATCCTCTGCCTTGGGGACAGAGAAATTGTTGACAGATGAACCATTTGCTTGCTTGGCCTCCAGTGCCATCATAAGGGAGCAGCAGAAGACATTGCCATGCAACCGCAGTACACAGAAGTTCTTGAACTCTTGGTCCAAGGTTCATTTTGTCATGCACACACTTCACGACAGCAGAGAGATAGACCGGCGTTATAAACAGGGGTTTATAAATGTATTGTCACACATATTCTCAGTAACATAGTTTAGAACAGAAAGGAGGGGCCTTGGGGTCCTCTCTGTGCCAGGAATTATTCTTTTTATCACTTTGCTATTAGAAAAGGGGTAGGACTAGGGCAGTCAATACGCACTCTGAGAGTAGCATAGATGCATGGCATTGTGTAAGCCCCCAGAACAGCTGCATTGGGTTTTTGGAAGCCCTTTCATCCCACTACACAAGAATACCAGATGCCCCTTACTCCTTCCGAGGCCTTTAACATGTTACTGCCAAACGCAAAGGGGAAAGAGAGCTTTAATTTATTGGTGGGAAGGCTGTAGCTGTAGGTAAAAGAGCTAACAGCAATCCAATTGTCACAAATCTTTTCTACTTTAATTGATGTGTGTACAGATCATGGGATCAAGGCCCACCATTTCTGAGATGTCACCTAGTTAACTGGAGAAAATAGGAAGTCAATAAGAATGATTCCTGCGATAGCTAGGCAAGTGCCCCTTTGGGATGTGCTTTTTGTTGGAGTTTTGTATGTGTTTAAGAATGGAGATGCAAATGTCTTCATCTAAATTAGCAAGTCTTCATCCCTAACAGATGTCTGGATAAGGATGTGTCACCAAGATTCATTTAGTTCGTCATCTCATACTGTGATACTCACACACGTGCACACACACACATACACAAATAGGTGGAGACACACAGACACAAGCACACATACACTTGAGCACATACGCACACCCTCATATACAAGAGGCCTGCAGAGAGGGAGACAGAAATCGAGACAGACAGACAGACAAAAGGTCCACTGGAGAATGACTGAATTCTTCCTTTAAAGACTCTAATGTAGGGTAAGCTCTTTCCCTGCTCAGAGTAGGGCCCACAATGTCTTAGAGAGCCACCATCCTCAGACACATCGGAGTGTGGATGCCCTTCACATTTAACTCATGCAAACTCCTTCATGTGCCTGTTGTTGCAAGGGCAGATGAAGTTTCAGTTTCCAAACTCAGCTGCTGAAGGCTTCTAGCTCTTCAAACTGATTTTCCTGATGAGAAGACTCAAGGCAGGGCTCACCTTTGGGTTTTCTGACATAATACGTGCAGATAAATTAGATTTTTTTTTTTTTTTGACTCTGAATGAGAGGGCTGGGAGGCGTTCGAAGCATCTGCCAGCTATTTATCCAAATGGCAGGGCCTCAGCATAAGGGCTCCCCAAGGCAAAGGCAAGTTTGCCTGGGCCTTGGTGATGCGGATATGCCCCCTGTCCCAGACTGTCTGCAGTCTTTGGGAGTGTATTCCTCTGTCTGCTTTTTCTAACAGGTCATATATATGCCTTCTCTCAACAGCACAAAGCTGCAGACTGATGGGTGAGTAAGTACGCAAGCCTTGCTGTGCACCGGTAGATTAAGAAGAACAGGAGAGCTGCAAGAGGGCTAAATAATAATGAGAAGAAAACAAACGATGGATTTCCAAAATTAATTATATTCACAGTGATACGGTGGGCTGTCCTGCAATCGCTTTGCCTCTTCTATTTGGGGACACTTGGTTTGTGAGAATAAAAGCTTAATTGCATTTTCAATTTGCTTCCCCTGTCTAATCTACTGCCAGGATTTTACACGCTAGAGTGCTTGTGTGACAGTAGGGTAGGGCCCAGCTGCCTTATCTCAAGTAGCTCTTCCCCCATTCCTGTTTGCATCTAGGAGCTCCAGGTGTGCGAGTGTATGTATCTACATCCTTTGTTTCCAGCAATGGGCTAGGGTAAGCCTATGGTGTAAGGATTCAGGCATTACACTGGCCTGCCCCTGTCACTGGCAGAATGCACTCAGGCGGTACTCTGGTCAGCCTAGGGTTCCATGACTGTGTAGGCTGGATGCAGATGCAAAGGGCCCCTTTAAAAGACAGACCCTCTCCCCCCGCACCCGCACCACCCCTCCACCCGCCCACTTACGCTTTATTTTCCAGCTCTCTTCCGGCTGTTCCTCTGGGGCAGACAGGACTTTTCCTGTCTCTCTCTTCTCTTCTGTCCTCTCTCCGTGTCTCTTTACCTCTCTTCTCTTTCCTTCCCCCTTCCTCCCCTTTCTAAGAAAACTTCTCACTCAAGCTCTGTCTGCTTGGAGTGTTTGTCCCCAGCCTCAACCACTCCTCGACTGCCATGGAATCCACCATGATTCCCACTGAGGTGAGTCTGTTTTACCTTAAAGCTTGAGGTTTTACAGTCAAAAGCTCATGCTTCTCTTCTGTCTTTGAAAGCCCGGGGAAATAAGATATTATATCATACCTTCATCTCTCAAGTCATTGTCAAGGCAAGAAAGCCCCGGAGCAGAGGACCCTACAGGGGAGAGGGCTTACACATGGAGTTACCTGGGTCCTTGTAGATGCTGAGCACGCCCTTGAAGTAATGAGGTAAAAATCTTTCCAGTAAAAGCAGCACATCCTCCAGCTCCTCCAGAATCCCCACGAGCAGGAAGTTTTCATTCACGTTCAGTTTGGCACGCTCCAGTGCCCACTCGCCAGGCTCCCTTGACAGACAAGAAAGTCACTTACATCAAAGCCCCCGTGATGTGCAGTAACAACCCATGGAAGATGGAAAGTTGAATTCTTCTGCCTCCACCCCTCCCGCCACCACACATCGCATTTGTGTAAACCCTAACCTGAATTTCTTCTAGGTCTAGCCTAGGTGTAGCCTACTTTAGAACAGCCCACTCTCCTAGGGTTTCTCTAGCAGAGGCATTTTTTTTTTTAAAAAATATGCACACAAGGGCCAGGGCCTTGAAATGAATATGCCTATCTAAGTATTTAATGAAAGACAATGATAGGCACAGACACTTAGGTCCCAAGCAGATGGTTAGAATGGCTTTTGTATAGATGAACCAAGTGGAACCCATTTAATGCACTTAGAGTCACAGACAATATTCTTGTAGTGATCAAAACTAGTGTCCAATCATGACTGCTAATCATCTCATCCTTTTAAAAACATTAACGTTGGTTTTTGCTGTTATTGTTTGTTTGAATTATAGAAGGGGAAGAGCCGGATTTCATTATAGGTCAGGTTTGGAGGAATTTGGACAAGCCAAGGTCAATCTTGAAACAACAACAAAACAAGGCTTACCTGCTACAAAAGATAGCTGTAAAGTTCAAAAGAGTGATATTGGTAGAGGGAGTCTGGGGACCCTCATGTGAACTAGGTAAGGCACCCAAGGACACTGCCCAAGGTTTGGGAAGAACCAATTTGAGGCCCACTTTAGGGAGTTAGAATCACAGTCCTTGAGTAAACACCTCCATATATGGTGACATATTATTTATGATTTATTAAAGCTTGCCTCAGGATTCAGAAAGCAAAGTCAGCCACAATCCATAGAAGCCAGGTACACACCTTTAATTGTAGGACTCAGGATTAAAAGATAGATGGATCTCTGGGAGTTCAAAGCCACCCAGATCTACACAAGAGTGAATCAGGCTAAAAGAGAATTGTAGCTCACATGCCTTTAATCCCAGGACTCATGAGAGATATACAAATCAGTGTCTGGCATTCAGTAGGAAGCATTCAGTCTCCAGCCATGCTGAGGAGAGCTCGTGGGTCAGCCCTTTCAGCCTGAGGTAGAGGTAAGGATTAGTGGCCGGCTGCTTTGCTTTTCTGAACTTCAGCTTGAACCACAGTATCAGTCTCTGGGCCATTTATTTTCGTGTTACATCCATAAAAAAGTAAGTCACTTGATGTTGTATCCTCAGCTGCTGAAGCACTGGCTGCAAACCATTTACTGACCATCAGTGTAAATGATGGGGGAAGACTGCCTGAACCAGGATATTGATAAATCCTGGCCTTTGCATCCTAAGAACTCTCTCCTGTTACAGTAAGCTAAGCAAAACAACACCAACAACCCAACTCACAATCAAACAGAAATGAAACCCATGAGCCAAAAGATGCCAAGAATGTCACAACTTAGAATCAGCCATGTCTCTCCACTCCATGGCTAGGACACAAAGACCCTCTCCTCCTACTCAGTGTCCCACCTGGAAGCAAGCCGCAGTTCCACCTCTCTAAGGCCGTAATTCATGGTTGCAACCTTTTCTTCTCTGGGTTGTAGACATGTACTTAGAACAATGCACATCATTTCAGCTATAGCTACTTCAGTACCACCTAGAAAAGCAGCTAGGAATGCTTGTGCCTGCCCTGGGGGATGCTGTCTACCCGAGAAGTCACAGTGTGAAGAAGGCTCTATGTTCAAGTCAGGACGGCTTGATCTCTGGAAATCCTCTCTTTCTATGTCAGTGGCTCTCAACTTTCCTAATGCTGTGGCCCTTTAATACAGCTCCTTTTGTTGTGGTGACCCCAACCATAACGTTTTCTTTGCTACTTCATAAATGTATTTTTGCTACTGTTAATGAATCATAATTTAAACATCTGTGTTTTCTGATATTCTTAGGTGACCCCTGTAAAAGGGTCCTTCGACTCTCAAAGGGGTCACAACCCAGAGGCTAAGAATCACTATTCTGTGGGATTGTATCTCATTAGAGATACCATCAAATTGCATGTGTGCTTCCAGAGTATTGGACCCCATGTACCATATCTGCAAAACACAGATATGGTTGTCGGTTACAAATGATCACTGTAAGGGACCA
The DNA here is from genome assembly GCF_003668045.3 of Cricetulus griseus. NCBI lineage: Eukaryota > Metazoa > Chordata > Mammalia > Rodentia > Cricetidae > Cricetulus > Cricetulus griseus. The sequence goes on along the minus strand of NC_048595.1, from coordinate 279,900,712 downwards.
GGCTGGCCACCTGATGCTGGTCTCCATTGTCTTGTTGGTTGGTGGTGACAGCCGTGTTTTGGGTAGATGAATAGGTTTGATAGGTGTTCCTGTTATATAGCTGTATGTAATCACCCCTATCTCTGTGTCATGGAGCCTCACATTCCTTTTATTACACTCAGGATGGCAAATTATATTCTTGAAGAACTACTGTCATCATGAACTGAAGTCCAAAAGATTGAGGGACTTCCTGCAGAAGGGTCCCACAGAGTGCCAGTGTGGCGGGGTGCTTTTCCCAGTGCGCTTACCTACATCTGGGGTGCTGTCCACAGAAATACGGAATGATGTAAAACAACCTGGGGTTGGAACACTCAGGGTAGTTTTCCAGAATGCACTCATTGATGTCCTAGGAGAGAAGATACAGTGGTGAAAAGCCTCATGGTCTTAGCAGGGCTTTGCTGAGTGACAAACATTTAAAAAAATTAACACACATTTCACTGGAAACTCTTAGGCAGACAGAGAGAGAGAGAGAATTCAGACTTCCTAAGAAAACTTCCTTTTCACCTCTCAATATCTGGGTACACTGGCCATGTATGTGCATGGCCTGGGCAGGTCCGGGTATGACTGCTTGGCTGAATATTCTGCTTCTCTCATCTCCTGGAGGCTGGAACATTTAGTTGGATCATAAGTGTTCTAGTTTAAGAAAAGCAGCATTTGAGAGAAAGATGCCATGTGACAGGGTTCAAGCATAGAGGTGTTTTTTTTTGGGGGGGGAAAGGATCATAAAAAGGGGAAAGGGAAGGGGGGAGACCAGCCTCTGGAGACAGGAGCAGCAGGAGAAAGGAGAGTGGAAAGGGGGAGAGAGAGATGGGGGGAGAGAGAAGAACAGACAGATAGAGCGAGGGAGAAAGACACACACACAGAGATGGGAGGTGGACAGGGCCCTTTTAAAAAGGAACACAGTCAATGTGCACAGGTGGTGCTCTTAGTGACTGAAGCTGAGGGCATATCCTGTCAGAACCCCAAGGACAGGCCAGTACAGATGCCTGAATACTAACATTAAGCCTGATAAAGAAAGTCCTATTCTTGTGCTTCACAGTGGCCCTAGTGGCTATCTGCCAGCCCACAGGTATACAATAGGCATTTAATTAATGTTTATATTAATTCTGTAAGATTTAATCCTTAGTGAATTTTGAGCTAATCACCCACCATGCTGAGTTTGTTTATGTGTACAGACATCTGATAAATGATTATGAAGTCTCTCTAACAGTATCATCAAGGGTTTCTACATTTCAGAGATGCTGCACAACTTCTAAGGTTATCAGCAAGAAAACAACAGGGTTTGGGAACGTTGGTGTCCTTTCACTTTCAAAGGCAGCGGTATGGTTCTCAGGTTTTCTCTCACATGAAACCACATATGGGCTCTGTTAGCACAGCTAACAGGAGTTTGGGATGACCAGGGGTAGGGTGGAAACTGAGTGGATGGGCTTACGTCCAGACCCTGGTGGAGCTGAAGGGTGAAGGTGCAGGGAGTTGGCTGGTCCGTGAAAAGGGTAGGAGTGGGGCTATTCTGCTATGGGGTTTCAGAAGGCCATGTCCCTATAGGACACCACAAATAACCCTGCCATGTCAACCTGTGGGAAGTCGTAAATTCCGGAGAGTGCAGTTGACTAGGCTTCTTTTCTTAGACCAAGGCACATCCTGGGGGACTTCAAGAGGTTCCATTTGAACCCATTAGAATGACGAACAGTGCTCATTACAGCCCTGCTAAGGAAATTCTATAGGAAGAAGTAAATAAAATATGTCTCCGGCAGAAGGTCAAGGGCAGTATTCAATATCCATCGCTCAAGGACGCAGACGGCATGCTCAAGACGAAGGCCTTCGGGAATCATTTCCTGACCACTTACACAGTCTGACTGAAGGCCTGACTTGGGAAATGGAATCTCAATTCAGTGTCTTGTTCCAAAGGGGCTTCTCGGTTTCTAGGGACAACAGAGTCCTCCCATAACTACTGACTTTTAATTTGGTGGGAGACTTTATTATGACCATCTTTTTGTGATACGCTTCTCTTAGCACATACGTAATTTTAAAGTGATCTCACAATGTCCTCTTTTCTCACTCCTTCAGTTTTTAAAATTTATTTTAGGTATATGAGTGTTTTGCCTACACATATATTTGTGTACCAGTTGCATGCCAGGTGCCCAACAGAGGCCAGGAGGAGGAGTTAGGATCCCTAGAACTGGAGTTACAGATGGTTGTGAACTTCGCGCACCTGCATCCATGTATGCACATCGTGTGTGTTTCTGTGTATGCATGTGTGTGTTGTGTGTTCGTGTATTTGTGCATTAATGTGTGCACATTTATCATGTCATGTTTTCTTTACTCATTCATCGTTTCTGGACCTCTAAGCTGGTTGCGTCTCTTGGTTATTGTAAGATGTGCAGCAATAAACATGGGTGTGTGTAGCAGGTACCGTGGAGTGACGCTGCCTTCAGTTCCTTTGAGATCTGCCTGCACATGGTGTAGCTTCGTCACACGGAAGTTCTAATTTTAGTTTTCTGAGGAACCTCCGCACTGACTTCAGCAGTGGCGACACCAGTGGGCATTCTCACCAGCAGTGTGCAGGCTTCCTCTTCTCCCCACACACTTGCCGGAATCTGCTCTCTTCATGGCAGCAGTTCTGACTAGGGTGCGGGGGTGGAGGCTTATTCTTTGCTTTTTGTTTTTTCCTTTGCATATTGTGCTTCTCGAGGAAGAGTGCTTTTAAAAAATCTTGAAAACTCACATCTGAATTTTTAAAATTTAGAGTGGGAAGACCTAAATTACACCACTATAGAAGTGACTGTAGCCAAGCAAACTTGATTTGTTCCACAGGACCTTGGATTCTGTGATCCTCTACAACATCCTCCCTTGCCTAAGGCTGGCACGCTTACACAGCTAGGTCTTGGGCACAGGACTTGACTCCACTTATAATCTCATAGTTCTCATTAGGGAACTAGAGAAAAACACTTCCAAGTGGGCACTGAGGGGTAATTGACAATCCTTTCTGTACCCAAGCTATAAAAATTGAACCCACTTGGAATTTATTTTAAATAGATTATATAAGCACTTGGTGTAGAATCCCAACAAACCCAAACAAAAATGGCATATGTATTTTGTTGTTGATAATTTTGGTAGTAAAGAAAGTCTAGTTCTGGTCTCAGTCTGGCAATTAGCCGAGTGTCCTTAGCAAAATGATGACACCCTTGCGAGTCACTTTTCTCATTCTTGGGACACAGGGCTGAACCTCACAACTCATTTTATGAGCCAGTGGACAGATGTCCGTGGGTCCCTAAACCAGGGTTTGTATGCTGAAGAACTAGAAAAGATGGCCATACTTTGATTCAAAAGTTACATGTAAGTACAAGCCCTCATTCAGCGGTTCCCATGTATACTTTTCCTCCTCTCGTGGAAGAACGTCTTGGGACAGTACTGACGTCAGCAGATCTCACCTGGATATACCACTTGCTAGCAGTGGGGTCCTTGGCAAATGTTTATGTCTCATAGGCTCAAGTTTCTCATCTGTAAAATGAGAAGAATATTTGCACCCCACCATACCCTTAAATAAGATTAGAGAGCGTGTGTGCCCTTCACTTTCCCAGCGGTTCAGCTCTTCATATTATGCCATCTTACTATACTTTCACCATTTGGATCTCTTTAGGTCACACACAGTTTTAAAATAATGACTTCTGATAACTCAAAAGGAAACAGGAAGAAAACTAGGGAAATTAAATGCATAATTTATGTTTGTCAATAACACAATTGGTTGGAAACAAACGGACACTGTTAAGCAAAAGCAGGCAAGATTCCCCACCCCTGCTCCTGCAGAGCTTGACTGTCAGCTCAGCTAAGTTCCTACATGAAGCCACAAGGCAATGTAGGAAAAAAAAAAAAAAACCACAACAAAACCTTTTCCAATATGGATTTAAACGAGGTTGGGAGTGGATCTTCCTACTCTAAAATTACAGACTTTAGAGGAGAGGTGAATGGTAAAGGACACACAGAAGGGCAATTTATTGTGCTGGCTCTAACAGCTGTGTTAGAAGTGGGAAAGGGAGGAATTACTGAATCCATTCACCGAGGCATTAAAGGCATCCTTGGCCCACAGGTGGGCAGTGGCAGTCAGAGTACAAATTTGATGGCTTAGTCAGTTTAGCTAAGTGGAATGGACATGACCTAAGCTAACTTTTATCGCACACACTCAGCCTCATAAGGCTTTTCTCCCCAAACAATATATATCAATTATATCTGGAAGAGTCAAACAAGACTTCTCAGTGACATTTAATGGACCTCAAGGGGCAGGTGGCCAGATAGCCTTATTTCCCACTGCATGCTCAGTTCCAGCAAGAATCACCATAACACAATCCTAGAGGGGATGGAAAGTATCCTTGGGAGTGGATCTGCACACAGCCCTTCAGACAGCCTCACCATTAGGAAGTGACAATAGGAATTTCTTCTATTGCAAGTTCCCACTGGGGTGGTAGAAGATAACACCAGTGGCACTGGCTTTGGTGTCTGTGTGGTCCTTTATGTCACCTCGGAAACCCTGACTATATGTTTATGTCCAATGGTGGGGTGTTCTGGGTAAACAAGGCATCACTCTAGCTTCACCATGACCAATATTCCTATTTGCTGGGGCACCTAGTCCAGGGCGGCTCTTAAATCCTAGTTTGCTTCTGGAGCTATGATAAACAGTCTGACTAAAAGCAACCTGGGGAGGAGAGGGTTCAATGGCTTACATCCCTACATCACAGTCCATCACTGAGAGGAGTTATGGCAGGAACTTAATCAGTCTACTTGGGGCTCAGGCAGACCCTATTGTCTTCTCTAAATGCACTCAGGGTTGGGCTTCTTGGCCCCGGGATGTTAGCCAGTTTCTGTCACTGTAACAAAACAGCTGAGATAAACAACTAATGGAAAGAGATGTTTATTCATGGGAACTATGAGATTTCAGCCCATTGCTAGGGACCTGTAATGAGGCAGAGCATAACAATAAGAGGGTATAGACAGGCAAGCCGCTCACCTCATGACAGCCAGAGAGCAGAGAGAGGATGGGGAGAAGGGAGTAGGGTCCCAGAATACCCTTAATGGCACGTTCCTAATGACCTATATCCTCCAATTAGACTCCATTTCTCAGAAGTCCCAACTGCTGGGGACCAAGCCTTGTGAACATGTGAACTTCTGAAGGACATAAGATCCAACCAAGATGACTACTTACTAACATTCCATTCTCTGTATGGCAGTTGTTCAAGGGTTTCATCCTTCTATTATGTTCCTTGTCATGTCTGATCATGTGAACATCCCTTACAGCAGTTCTCAACTGGTGGGGTGTGACCCCATAAGGGGTAGCGTATCAGATAACCTGCATGCCAGATACTTACAATTCATAGCACCAGCAAAATTAAGGTTATGAAGTAGTGATGAAATGATTTTATGGTTGGGGGCCACTGAACATGAGGAAATTTATTAAAGGGTCTCAGCTTTATTATCTTAATAGGATCTTGGAAAATAATTACTGTGGTCCTCTAATATTCTTAAACTAAAGTGAGTCAGTGGGCAACGGGGCTAGTTTCCCCACCTCCCTGTCATATGCAGCTGAAAAACAACAAAGTGACAACTACAGCAAAGCCATACAAAATAAAACTCGAAAGGACTGTGGTGGCACATGCTGGAATCCCAGCCCTCAGGAGGCCAAGGCAGGACCAGCCTGGGCTACATAGTCAGACCCTGTCTCAAAATACCAAACCACAACCGCAGCAACCACCTGTTGTGGCTTAAATGAAAATATGCAACCCCCCCCCCCCCAGCTTCAAGTCTCAGGAATTTGAATACTTGGCCCTCAGTTGGTGGCACTGTTTAGGGAGTTTAATTGGTGTGGCCTTGCTGGAGGAAGTAAGTCACAGGGGGTGGTCCAATGAGACTGAAAGTCTCATGTCACTTCCGGTTTGCTCTCTCTGCTTTGTGCTTGCATTTCACGATGTGATTCTCAGCTTCCTGTTCCTGCCAGCCAGCCTGCTGCTTCCTGTCATGCCACTCTGCCATGATGGACTCTTACCCCTCTGGAACCCAAAGCAAACTCTTTCTTCTATAAGTTACTCTTGGTAATGGTGTTTTACCACAGCAACAGGAAAGTACCAGTCCCCAAATTTTAAGGCCCCAAACTGTTTTTAACCTTCTGTTACTTTAATGCAGCGTTATAAGTTTGGAATCAAATCATAATGCAGCATTTTTACATGTTAAATGTCTATAAATATTAAACATGCTTTATTTTTCTTTTGAACACACATTCTTGCCTTTGTGGGAAATCTTTTTCCTTCGTGCCTATGGCAAATCAACAGGAAAATCTCCTCTCACTAAATCAGCCAGTTCATCAGCTGCACAGCAGGGCAGCCTCACCAGCAGGAACCCAACTGCAGCCATGGGCTCATCTCAGAGAAGCAAGGAAGCACGCTGAGGCCAAAGTTCCAGAGTAGCATGGGGATGCACAACATAGATTCGGTAAATGAGTCTGGGCTCTCACTGCCCTTTAGAAAGGTACATGAAACTCAAAAATGCAAGAAACAGTGAGGAGCAGTCACATTCTGGCCTTCAAACAAACTCTCCTAGTGCTGCAGGTGGATTGAGCCCCCACCTTCTTGTATCAAACAGAAATGAAACCTGGGGGTAACCTAAACACTCTGAAAGGTCTAAGGAATAGCAGCTGTGCATGGGGTTAGCATCCTTTGGGTTAGAATTCCTGTTGGATGGAGTGATCCCTCCTCTTGAAGCTGGAATGCCATGACAAAGATCAAAAATAGCTGTCAGATAATATTCAGAAGGGCTGTTACAAACAGAAGACAAGAGATGAGTGTGGCATGCCAAGGCAGATGTGGTGGACTCCACAGCTATGGAGCAAGGGAAGAGGTGAGACAGGCAGAGGCTCTGTCCTATATTTATGGCATAGTGGGGAAAGTGTTTGTTGTGCAAGCCCGAGGAACTGAGTTCAGATCCCAAGAGCCACGTAAAAAGCTGGGCATGGTGGTATGTGCTGTGCTCTCAGGGCTGGGAGGCAGAGACAAGAGGATTCTGGGTATTTGATGACTATTTAAACTAATTAGTGAGCTCCAGATTCAGTGAGAACTGGTGGCTCCAAAAAATGTGGTGCAGAGCAATTGAGGAAGACACCTGATGTTGACCTATGACCTCTGAGAGCACACATGCTGGTGCATGTACACACATCCATATACCACAATACACAAATTAAATTACAACAACAAAAATCTGTGGCATCTTTTATTTTAAAGAAATTTAAGACCCAGTGAGATGGTTAGCATGTAAGGGTACCTATGCCTGCCTGACAATCTGAATTCAATTCCTTACAAGCCATGAAAAGTGGAAAGGACCAACTCCAACAGTTGCCCTCTGACCTCCACATGCACACCCATACACCCCCCTGTATACACAGACACCATATACACAAATAATAATAATAAATGAAATTTAGTAGTAAAAAATTCAAGTGATTACAATTTTGGTTTATCATGTCACTATTTTACATTTCCAATAAAGCATATTCATTCTTTGAGTATTTCAGTTGTCCTTATCCATTGTGAATGGACAGAGGCCCCTTGAGTCTATAAAAAGCTAGAGACCCCAGTATGGCCTTTAGGGAGGCACACTGCCCACAGGTGGGGTGCTAGGCTGGCTTTCTTAACAGAGCTCTCAGAAGCTTTTGGAAACCACACCTGCCAGAGCCAGTGCTGTTCCAGGCTCCAGGGCAGGAAGGGGCAGCCAGGTATGGAGACTTTTGCTAGCCAATGTGGTTATTTTATTAGGCAAATCGGTGTCTACAGATTCTAGTCTAAACCTACCAGGCCCAACCCAGTTTTGTACAAACATTTTTGAAGGTGAAGTGGAATACATTAACACTCACTAATTCTCATAATTATAGTGTTTTTGGCTAATAATCCCTTTCCTTCTGTGTCTGTATCAAACATTAACACAAAGAATGCCTTTAAACAGAAGTCAGTCCTGGTGGGAGTTACTTACAAAACTGTTTAGATACTCCGTACCAAGTGGGACGTTGAAGGACCTTCCTAAGACAAGAAATGTCTTGGCAAAAGTACGTAGGGCATAAATTTTAGAGAATTGTAAAATGGAAGGACTGAATTTAGGAAATGGTTGAAAGGATACTGAGCAAACAGAGGTCTAAGCTGGGCCTGGTGGCCACCACCTGTAATCAAAGCTACTTGGAAGGGTGAGGCAGGTTCCAAGTTCAAAGCTTGCCTGGGCTACAGAGTAAGTTCAAGGTCAGCCCAGGTAACTTATATAGGCCTTGTCTCAAAATAAAAGATAAAAAGAGGGCTGGAGGTGTAGTCCATTAGTCGAGTGCCTGCCTGGCAAGTGTGAGGCTTAGGTTCAGTAACACATTTTCACATGCTGTAGAATGTGTTGTCTGTGGTCTATTCCAAGTGCTAGATTCTCTCCCTTTACCCTGCTTCTGTTACTCTTTATCATGTTTCTCTCCCTCCTTCTGGACCTCTGAGCCCTTAGGCCAGAACCAGGTGTTAGTACTTCTCAGCCTGCAGGAGGAAATAATAGACCTGTCACGGAGCAGCAAACAGCCCCCTTCCTAGCTGCCAGGCTAGGGCTTCGTTCTTTATCTCCTGAGGCCTCAGCTTCTTAAGCCCACAGCTCCAGGCAGTGGGTGAATTGCTATTATCTTCTGTTTCCTTTCTTGACAGGGACAGGAAGTACACACTGGTCCCCACAGGGCCTGGTCTGGCCTCCATCTTGGCTTAGACATCACCAGTACCTCTACCCTTTACCCACAAACCTATTCTGGGCATCTATGGTCTGGTTCTTCACCAGAGTGAAGCTGCTATTGTCCTATGCCTGGAGGACAACCTCAGCTTTTATTCCTTTGAGCTTCCTCTTAGACATTCTGCTTATTCTTGTAATATGTTTGGGGACCGAGGGAATGAAAAGTCACCATATCACAGGCTGCCTGTACGGGCCATTCATGTTCCCTGCTACCATGAGGTCTGTTAGGAAACCTTGCTCAGCAGAGGCACCGGTGGCCTCAGGTCTATGGGGCACAACTTGCAAAGCCAAGGTAAAGAATCTTGGCACTACATCAGGCCCGTGCCAAAGCCTCACGTAGCACATCAATTGAAATGGAATTATTTCTCATTTCATATATCAGAGTGCTTAAGTCAGGCATTAGTGTGATTCTCTCTATGGCTGCTTCGAGGTACTCACATCGCAGCAGTGATCACTGAGCTTCAAGTCTCTTCCATTGTGTTGTGAAAAGCTTCAATATTTGAAACATGCCAGGAATACAAAAATTTCATCAACTTCGCCCTAAGTAGTCCATTATGTAGTCCAAATTTCTAGACAATTCTTCTTTCTGCATTATAATACACACCCATTGCCAGACAAGTACTTTATGGAAGTGGTCTTTGGAGATGATGAAATTTTTATTTGAATTGAGCTATGCTTAGGAGACCACTATGGGAATCTGGATGCTTGATAAAAGCTTTTAGACGATGGTACCACTTTTCAATAAACAACATCATAAAAGATTCAGCAGCAAAGTGAAGTCCAGAATACAACTACAATTCATTTTAAAGCCACCCCCCTCCAACAACTATAATTTACTTCAACAACAGAGTGGGTGAAGGTGTGTCTTTAGTCATTATTTGCAAAAGCAAACACATACTGCTCTACAACCCATTTCCCAATATAGGAGGCAAATTTCAGGTGTGGGCTCCATTTGGAGGAATAATGGCTGGGATTATGCACCTTGCTTGTCTGTGACTCTAGTCCACAGAAGGCCCAGAAAGAGCCAAATAGGTGAACCTTTGCCACCAGCATTCTATTATGAGTTTCCTTAGTGATGCCCAGGTATGTGCCAGGTCCTTGGGCTCCAGCACCCTACTGCCAAGGATCCAGTCCAGCACAGGGCTGGAGGCTGCTTTTGTCTACAGAGGGTAGTAGTGATTGTATTTGGGAACACAGAGGCCACAGGAATAGCTGTTCCTATACTGATATTTTGATGCTGATACAACCTTTAAAATAAGCACGGGATCAGGTTTAGAGTCCTGTATCCCTACCCCTTTACCTAGGCACACAGAAAATGGACAAGACCCACTACAGTGGGTCTTTATATATGGGTCATAGAATAATTTCATGAATGTGCTGTCCCTGGATCCCATGGACTCTAACACTAGCTGGGAAATTTTCCCTTAAAAAATAATGGCAGAAATACATTTTAAGGGGCTAGGGAGATGGCTCTATGGTAAAATGCTTATTTTTTTTGTTTTAAAAGATTTAATTATTATGTACATAGTGTTCTGTTGGCTTGTATCCCTGCAGTCCAGAAGAGGGCAGTAGATCTCACTAGGGATGGTTATGAGCCACCATGTGGGTGCTGGTAACTCAGGACCTTTGGAAGAGCAGCTAGTGCTCTTAACTTCTGAGTCATCTCCCCAGCTCCCAGTAAAATGTTTATTATATAAGCACAAGAGGCTGGGTTTGGATCCCCAGTACTTATGTAAAAAGCCAGATGCAAGATGCATGTCTGTAACTCTAGCGCTGGTTGGGGGTGGGCAGAAACAGTGAGATTCCAGGGGCTGGCTGTCTAGACAGTCCAGTGAAAACAGAGAGCTCCAGGATCAATAAAGACCCTGTCTCAAAAATGAGGAACAGAGAGATAGAAGACACAGGCATATACCTCTGGCCCCCACATGCACATGCCTGCATACATACAGCACAGCACAGCACAGCACAGCATAGCATGCATGCACACACACACACTCCCAAAGAAGAAACCCGTTTTAACTCCTGACTGCTCTGTCTCTAATGCAGGAAGGCAAAGGTGCTTGTGAACTATAGACCAGAGATCAGAAGGACAGCTGCAGTTCAATTATGAAGTGGAAAGAAACACATCTTTCACCTCCCATCATCTCAATTCGTTAAAGAAGCTCCTGGGGTAAGGCAAGCCTCAACACAGGGTAGTGTTTTCCTGGAGACGGTCTGGCCAGAGCAAGCGCGCTCAAACAGATTCTCTCAGCAGGAGATTTACTGAGTGTAAGAAGGGCCAGAATTTCTGGGGACTTAAGTATTTTCTTTAAGGGTTTTAATACCATAAAAGTTATTTATGACCCCTTTGGGCCGTACAACTCTCTGAAAGCCACAGGAACTGTCTTAGCGTCGTAGAATTTTGATGATGTCTTCCTAGATGAAGAATCCCACAACTCCTTTTTCTTTCACATCCAATAATCCAAAGTTTGGGTCTGAAGATTCCAAAACAAGCCACAAAAGTCACACTGTCAACTTCTGGCTGTCTAGAATATAAACAGCATGTTTGTGGATATTTTTAAGGCCACAGTCTCTCAACTCAGAAGGTCATTACAGACCCACAATGAGAAGAAATGAAGATAAGAAGAAATGTTGAAAGCAAATATAATCATCACTTTAAATTAACTGGGAATTTCCATTCTCTTAGCATCAGGGATGACTAAGAATTGTCTGTGTGATGAGCTATTTCATGAACATTTGGAATTTTCCATAGCAGATAGTAAAAAGCAAATAAAAGTTCCCAGGGAGAAAATATGGAGTATAGTCACCCTTAGCTATAATTATTCTTGCAACCCACCTGCTCATTCATGGACTACTTATCCCTTCTTGCCTCTTCCTTCTCTTCCTTCTTTCTCTTTTGTTGCTTTCTTTCTTAGATGTGCCAGACATCCAAGGCAGAGCCTTGTGTATACTGGACAAGTGTTGCCTATAGCCTCAGCCTCTGTCTTTGTCTTTAAACTTTCCTAAAGTTCCTCGGGCTGTTTCCCCATTGGAGGAGCTATTTGTGAACCATCACTCTTCTACCTTTACAGTATCAAGTAGTGAGTCTGCTTAAGCAGTGGTTCCCAATGCTATAACCCTTAAGACAGTTCCTCAAGGGCGTCACAAGAGGGTATCAGATCCTCTGAAGTTTCAGATGGTTGTGAGCTACCATGTGGGTGCTGGAAATTGAACCCAGGTCCTCTTCAGGAGTAGTAAGTGTTCTTAACTGCAGAGCCATCTCTCCAACCCTGAACAAATTCTTAATACTAACAAGAGAAACACCTGGAATACTCAAGATGCAATGATCAATGGCTGCTTACTAACCAGATGTAGAGCAGTCTCTAATGTTCCACTTTTTGGGCTATGCATATCAGCTGGTTAACTATGAAGTACAGTTCATTCCCTGCCCCACATCCACGATTCATATCTTAGAACTAAGAAACTCCAGTGCCCACAAGTGCCAAGGAACATGAGGACTCATGGACTGAAGGCTGAAGCAAACTGGATGGCACCCTTGTCTCAGGGGGGTCCAATGCTGCCTAGATCTAGCTAACTACAGCCACATGGAGCTTGTGCCAGGGTTTCCTAACTTCTGACTAGTCTAGAGAATCCAGCAACTTTGGGGCTTGTATTGGCGGCGGGGTGGGGGGAGCTCCTAATTCTTAACTGTCCCTTAAGGTCAGTGGAGAAAAAAAATGTCAAACATGATTCACATATGACCCCTTTTGTCCCCATTGTCTCACTGTAGACACTTTAGGTTTGGGTATTTTGTTATTGTTTGGATCTCCAATTCTCCCCACGGCTTCCATTCTTGATGCTTGGTCTCCAGCTGGTAGCACCATTGCAGGAGGTTCTGGAAACTTTAGAAGCTAGGGACTACCTTAAGGAAATAGGTCACTGGGAGTGTGTCCTTGCCAGGATAATATCTCTGGCCTTTTACTATCTCTGTGCTTCTTGTGATGTGAACTGTCTGTCTTGCATGCCTTCCCTGCCGTGGTGGGACAGACCCTCTGAAACTCTAAGCTAAAACCATTCCTCCCCCTTTTAAGTTGTCTCTACCAGGCAATTAGGTCACAGTGATAGAGAAGCAATGGAAACAGGTACTCCCCTGGGAAAACATAAGATTGATAATTTGCCTTCTTATATTTTGGAAAAGACTAAATTGGTAAGGCAAAGGACTCTGTGCTGAGACAGGAGTACAGAAAAGACCCATGGGATGTGGGCATTGTCACCAGGCCATCTGGTTGAGGCTACCTGGTAGGATTCTTTCCATTGGGTATATTAGAATGGGTGACATGTCTGACCTTTTGAAGCACACATTTCCTGGCTTATAAGATCAAGGCAGTCATAGCTCTTCCACAGGATGATAATGGGGATTGGAGAGCATGCATTTGAAAATGCTTTATGAACTAAAGAGACTCCTGCACAAGGGTAGTGAGTGCATCTATGCTTTGAATTTTGAACCTGTTGGTTAAGGGATTTGGGAGCTTCAGCAGCATTGAATAAAGCAGTAGAGGAAATAAATGCAAGGGCTTGAGGATTCAACTCAGCCCCAGAGGAAAACTGCAGTGAGAGGGAGCAAGGAGCCGGGTAAAAACCGGAGCCTGGCCAGCTTTGGCTACACAGTTCATGATAGCCCTGGGCTACAGGAGACCCTGCTCATAAGACAAAATAATAATAAAAGGAATTAAAATTTAAAAAAATGTTATAGGTCAAGAAAGAGAGCTGTGGTCTTTAGGGATCTGGTTTCCTTCAGAAAGGGACCCAGGAATACAAAGACCATTTTGAAACTTGACCAGAGCTGGGGATATATACTGGCAAATTGAAAAGCACAGGTTGACTTTGTAATCTTGGAAGATTTTCACAGGCTAAATGAACTCTCCATTCTTAGGTCAAAGCATCAGAATTCATTTCATTGCAGCCAAGGGAAAGCAACACCAATGGAACTCGTGAGGCAAGAACACCTTTGTAGTTGGAAGATTGTACACGATTCTTGCATCATTGCTACTTACAATGATAGACACTCTTTTATGAAATCTTAGGTTAACTTCTCTTTAGTTCGTATATTAGTTAATAAACAAATTGTCTCTCTGTAATGTGCAAACTTCACAGGGAAAGAACACTTTACTGTGGGTTTGTTCTTGAGCTCTCCCTTTAGGGAGCCATACAACTCTGCACATTCCTTGCTTCTTAGCTTTTTGGTACTAAGGGCTCAGCTGATTCTCAACCCTCTGTAAGCCCAAGAGTGCTGGCTTGATTTAAGTAACAATTAGAGTTATTGTGTAGCACAATATTTTAAAAAGAGTAGCTGAAATTTAAGAGAGTATTACTGGAGAATTCTTTATAGTCTGGAAATTCTTTATAGTCTAGGAAGGCAATGTCTATGATCCTCCTATTTTGAGGCCTTGGGCCACTTCTTTTAGGGTCATTCTGTATTAGGCAAGAGACATGCTTCATTGGACTCTCATCAAGTGGAGAGGGAAGACATTTTTATTCTATTTTCTTGCCCTGCCGAGTTAGGCCTAGAAATCCATCTTACTGATATTCAGAATCTAAGGGTATTGATTGACCTGGAAACAAATTTAAAAGCAACTTTCAGCTGGCCCTGTTAGACTCTCAATTCCTTGAGAGGCTGAGGCAGGAGGACTGAAAATTTAAGACACATTGCACAATTTAACCAGACTCTGTCTCAAAAACAGAAAATACAAAGAGAACCAGGAATCTATGTATATGGTAGGGCACTTGCCTACCATGCACAGACAGAAAGTACAAAGAGAACTGGGAATCTATGTCCATGGCAGGGCACTTGCCTAGCATGTGCAAGATTCAGTTCAAGCTCTAGTATGCTTACCAGCAAATAAAACAACACCTGTCATTTCCCTTTTCCAGTGGGTTGTGTTGAACCTCTTGAAGGGAACCTCTGACTAGAGATAAATTTCAAGATCTCCTGTATTTTCATGTAATTATAGGAATTTCATTGCACCCAGAATAAAGCATTCTCCTGAGATGAGGTCTCTGGGCATCATGAGATGCTGAGGTATTTGTGACATGAAAGAGACCCCACCCCTTTGGTACTGGATATGGTTTTCTTTCTTTAAAAAACATTTACTTATTTTATGTGTTACGGGTATTTTGTCTGCATGCATGTCTGTGAACCACCAAATCAATCAATCAATCAATCAATCAATCAATCAATCTCATTTCTGACTGGGATTTTAGATTGTTTTCCTAAAAAGCATAGCTAAAACTTCCATTTCAGAGTTGGACACTGCACTATACCGACAACCAAAAAGATATTTATGCCAATAACATCCCCTGAGTGGTGTAAGTGCCTACAGGAGTTTCTATACTTGCCACTTAAGTCTGTCACAGTTATCTGTAGAGTGTGGTCTCCTGAACTCTGGAAGGACCCTGACAACGTCTAGGAGGTCAGAACCATATTTGTGAGAATATGAAGCTAATTTTTGCCTTTTGATGATGGTCAGTAGTGACACAGCTGGCCTGCAGGCATAAGGCGACAGGTACATAGCTACTAGCCCAGGGATTCTTTACAACCACACTTGCAATGATACCAGTTTCTCATAGAATGCTCTTGATGCAACTATTAAAAAATTATTCATTGTACTACATGGCATTCCACAAGAACTCATCTTTTTACTATTTTAAGGAGAGACTCAGGAAGTTCACTGTTGCCTCTTGGCAGTTTGGTGTAGTTTACTAAGAACAGCTCACTGCTCAGATCAGGGTGCTTAAACATATGGGGGAGAATTACAAAAGAAACCAAATACACAGAATCACCCCCAAACAGTAAAAATTTGTGATAAGGAATCTATGTGCCAGCCTAAAGTACTGAGTAATAAGAGTTCTCGGTGTCTTTAGAATCTGCCTTGATTTCTACATGACTGTTAGTATGTGTGACACTCTGAGATATCTCCATTCTCAGGGATACTGCAGGCACAGCTGAAGCTGCTGAAGCTTGCTGTCTACATTCCAAACTTTAGAAGAGACTAGGTCTGATAGGTGGGGCTGGACAGATGGCTCAGTGATGAAGAGCACTCGCTGCTTTCCCAGAGGACCAAGGTTTAATTCCCAGCACCCACGTGGAAGCTCACAACTGTCTGTAATTCCAGTTCCAGGAAACTGGACACCCATGGTAAAACAACAGTGCGCATAAAATAAATGAAATTTAAAAAAGAGACTGATGAATTGTTTCCTATTGCGGTTAAGACACTTTGGAATTTACCCACTGAATGTTTGGGAGAGCTCTATGGACCCCAGTTAAAAACATCTGCCTTTTGAGTCTTGATATAAGCACAGTTTCTCCTTGCCTCACATTGTTTTACACTTAGATTTTTGATCTTCCCCATAACCCAATACATTCTGTAGCATTTGTCTGTGTGTTTACTATCTGTTTCACCTCATGGGATGACCTCTCTATGAAGGTTAGAGCTTGAATTCTTTCTCAGGGATCATGAGTATCCAACCCCCAGTGGATACACAGCCAATAACTGTCAGGTGAATGACTAGACATGACCAGCTGCCATGCCTTATTGCAGTGGGTCACTCAACATGTGGGTCACAAACATTGGAAAACAAATATTTCCGATGGTCTTAGGAACCCCCACCATAAATTTGGTTTCATTGCTACTTCATAACTGTAATTTTTCTCTTGAGTGGTATCTCTGTTCCTGAGACCATTGGAAATCTGTGTTTCCCTGGTGGTTGTGACCCACAGGTTGAGAACTGATGCCCTAATGGGTCTACATGGAACCTGGAACTCTCATCTTTCTGTATCAACATATGTTGTAGTTTGAGTCAGCCTCATTCTTTAAACTGTCTTAGGGGAAGTGGATGTATTAAAGTAACTCAATGAGAGGCCAGGAAGATGCTTCAGTGAGCAAAAGCTCTTGCCAGTAAGTCTGATGACCCAAGTTTGATTCCTGGAACCCCAATAGTGAATAGAGTGAACTCCATGAATTGCTCTCTGGCCTCCATACAACACTGTGGCATGTGTGCAAGGGTATACATACACACACATGAACACACACATACATACTCACACAAATAGAAAGAATAAGTAAATACATAAATTAAAAAGTCTCAATTAATTAACTCAAAGCATTGTGGTAGCATTGTGAGAGATAGGGGGTTTGCCAGGCTTCTACAGATTCCTACTGGCTTCCACAGAGAAAAGACAAATGATACCCACAAGCCAGAGTCTCCTGCTTCTGTGGGCAAGGAAGGAAAATGTGAATGTGAAACTCTTGAATATCTGGGCTGTAATTTTACCCAGGAAAACAGGCTGTGTCCTGTGAAAGAGATCAAAGAGCTGACCGGAAACCACCGTGCAGTCGGCCCATCAGGAATCGCTTTCTTTGGCATCTCAGTCTCAATCCACTGATTTGCTTAATGATTCTCATTTAAAATTGAGAAGAAAAATAAAAACCATTGGCATCAAAAGTCGCTTTTCTTCCTCTTCAGATAATTAAAGCGCAAAGCAGTTTGTGTTATTACAGAAAATATTGGAGAAAAATAAGAAAACAAAAGCAACCATAAACCCGCCACAGAGAATAAATATTTTCCAAAGAAAGAATAATAAAAATATGAAAATATAACAGATACAAGAATACACTGGTATACAGCCCTTTCCGTATGTTTTTGAAAACTCAAATGGCCTGTTTTTCTTACTGTGGGTTATCTTGACTGTGAGGGAAAACTCCAAATAAAATATTTAAAAGAACAAAGGAAACAGAGACTTTGAACTTTCCGACTGGCACACTCAATTCTTCTTGTGCCTAAATGTGAGATTTTTGTCACAGGGGCCAATTGCTGCTTTTTATGCTTTTTAAAGTGTTTTGTGTTCCTTTTTATCAATTAAATTTGTAAGACAATTTCAACACACATACATAATGCATACTGAACCTCCCCACCCTCTCTCACCTTCCAACCACTGTCCACGCCTCTCCTGGACACAAATCTCAATGTTCTCTTAAGTTAGATTTTCATTGACTTAGATATTCCTCCATGAAGAAGGATGGAACTAATAAAGTCAAACTGAGTTCCTAAAGAGCTGGGGACATTTTTTTTTTATTTATTATACAAACTGGCCAGTTTTCAGGAAGTGTTACATCAAGGGTCATCAAGAATTCAGAAGTGTCCCATTAGATAGTCCTTGCCTGTCAGACTGGAATGGCTCAGGACTGACTCTGGCTTCTCAGTTTACAGACTCCCTTCTTGGGAGATTGTATATAATTGCCTAAAATGAACAAAGTCTCAATGACCAGGAAGGACACATGACAGTGCTAGGAACTACAAGGTCCCCTCTTGCACTTCTTTTTTTTTTAAATACTAGTTTTTTAATATTTATTTTTATTTTATGTGCACTGGTCTTTTGCCTGCGTGTATGTCTGTGTGAGGTTGTCAGATCTTGGTGTTACAGACAGTTGTGAGCTGCCATGTGGGTGCTGGGAATTGAAAATCGTGTCCTCTGGAAGAGCAGTCAGTGTTCTTAATTGCCAAGCCATCTCTTCTACCTCCCGTCTTGCACTTCTGTGGTCTGGTTGAAAAGTCCCAAGGTAGTTCAAGTTGATTTCAGTTCATCTGAACATGGATAAAAGCCAATCACTTTGTTTTCCATTTAATGTTTAGTCTCTTGTTTCTAAATGTGTATTTCTTCTGTTTTTTTCTTTTCTTTTTTTTTTTTTTTGAGACAGAGTCTCATGTAACCTTGGCTGGCCTCAAACTTGCTTTGCCCTCAAGGATGACTTGGAATTTTGATTCCCACTCCCTACCTACCCCGCCCAGTGCTGGGATTAAAGGCTGGTCGTGCTGGGACAGAGCCCAGGTCCCCCTGGGTTGTTGGCACTCTACCAACTGAGCTACCCTCCCACAATTTCTCCTTTATCTGATAATAGTTAAATGGGTTCCTTTTCTTCTTCAATGTCCTATTTGTGGTTTTAATTTGTTTTTTAATTTAATGGCCTACCTTCTGTAAAGTCAGCTAATATGCACTGGCAGCCTGCCCATGTCCTTTGTCAACACTAAAACTATTAGTTAGTAATAATAACTATTAGTAACTATTAGGTGCCTGATCCCCTAACCCCAACAGCCATTTCATCACCAGTCCCCAAATGGGACACTTATCTCTATTTTAAAAGTCTCTCTCTCTCTCTCTCTCTCTCTCTCTCTCTCTCTCTCTCTCTCTTTCTTTCTCTTTCTTTCTCTCTCTCATATTCCCACTCAGAGGCAGCCTTTTGTCCCCTCCCCCAATAAATCTCTTGCATGAGAATTGTTGTATGGTGTGATTTCTGCAGCATTTCTTGGTCCTGAGCCACCAAGGTACTCTTCCAAAGGAAACCTAACAAACACAAGGTCAGGACTGGCATGTCTTTGTGGCTTACATACAATCAACAAGAAAGCTCTGAAACTTCTCACCTGCTCAGAATTCCTTCTCAGCCCCCACTGGTACCCCAACTTCACCTTCTTAATTCCTCCTGAACAGCCTAGCTGTTCTCAGCAGGCATTTGGTCAGGGTGCAGCATACTGAGGTCAAGAAATCCTAACTCCACGGAACTCTATGGGCCGGAAATAGCTTCTTCATAGCTCTAGAGGACTCAGATGGTAATATCACCTAGGAAACTCGATGCTCCCACCTTTGAATACCTAGTATCTCACTTTTATTGGCTGACAGGAAACTGGAAGTCCCCACCCTTCTGGGAAGGAGTAGTCCAGATGGAGCAGCTCTGGGCTGGAAATGTGGACTCACTCCTTGCTGAGAAGTGAACAGAGGGGTAACTGCCTGGGGCTATGAGTTAGCAGACACAGAGGACAGGGAGGAAGGAGACAGAGGACCACATCCTTGGGAAAGGGCAGATGTCTCCTTTGAAGGATGGATTTGGGAAGGAAAGAGGCCAAGATGAATCAGGCAAATGGAATGGAATGCGGTATATTTCGGGGGAGGCAGGAGGAGGATGGACAGTGTTATAAGTTGTGAGTGTTTGCAGCTCAGAGCCTCAGAGAAGGGACCACGGAAGACTCATGCTTCTAACCCACCTTTCAGAGAGACCTACAAAGAACATGCCCAGGGGTATGGCTTCGGCTCTGGAGTTTAACACACATGGAATTAACTAGAGTACTGACACATGTCACAGGCTCTGCCTAGCTGTCCAATGTCAAATTTCAGTTCTTCCTATGTCCTGGCTTGCATTTTTTTACCCCAACAATGTTCACTATCCCTGTGAGACTCAGCTCAGGTGGCACCTCCTCTAGGCAGACTCAGGACAAGAAATCCCCTCCCCAGTCCCCACCATGCTAGATTCCATTTACATGACCACCTCTTCCCTAGACCCCTTGGAGCAGGAACTGTCTCTTGTTTCCCCATTCCTACCATTGCACTCAGCCAAGACTGGATGCCTGCTGCCTCCTGGACTGAATGAACATATGTTGGATGAACACAGACACAGTGGACGTGATCAAGAGCAAGAGATGAGACTATAAGCACCATATCAACAAAATCTATTCCAAATGCAGGAGGGTATCTGCCACATGGCAAACATGCCAAAGAATCTAAAAATCAGTGAGTAGGAAGAAATATTTGGGGGAACTGGCATAGAAATGATGGTCTATGAATTGTTTTCCAGAGCCACAAATTCTCAGTAGGGCTCCCCCCAGGTGTGTGTGTGTGTGTGTGTGTGTGTGTGTGTGTGTGTGTGTGCACGCATGCACGTGCACGCATGTGTTGTGTA